>NC_136019.1:889510-1159510 GCF_048128805.1 Centroberyx gerrardi | reverse complement strand
AGTAGTAGTAGTAGTAGGAGTGGAACTAGTAGTAGTTTTAGCAGTAGAAATAGTAGTAGTAATAGTAGTAGTAGTAGTAGTAATAGTAGTAGTAGTAGTAGTAGTAGTAGGAGTGGAACTAGTAGTAGTTTTAGCAGTAGTAATAGTAGTAGTAGTAGTAGTAGTAGTAGTAGTAGGAGTGGAACTAGTAGTAGTTTTAGCAGTAGAAATAGTAGTAGTAGTAGTAGTAGGAGTGGAACTAGTAGTAGTTTTAGCAGTAGAAATAGTAGTAGTAATAGTAGTAGTAGTAGTAGTAATAGTAGTAGTAGTAGTAGTAGTAGTAGGAGTGGAACTAGTAGTAGTTTTAGCAGTAGAAATAGTAGTAGTAGTAGTAGTAGTAGTAGTAGTAATAGTAGTAGGTACCTGATCTGCTACTGAGGAACAGTAGCCTTCTAGAGTAGAAGGGAAAAAAATAAGACAAAAATTGGAACGATACAGAGAAGGTTGGAATGGTCCCATGCTGATCTTCTCTGTATCGTTCCAATTTGATGAAAAAATTTGAACATCGTCCGTTTCCTGTTCCTAGCTGTGGGACCGGGCCGTCCACCAAATGGTGGATTCCCCCGTTTCCTTTACTGTTTTACCCCAATTTGTGGCGCCGAAAACATGAACATGTCAAACAGTCGTGTGTTGTTCCATTTTCGGAACGACACCCTTTCAACAAACGTCAATCATTGCACAAATCATGGTTTATGCAAAGCAGCCCTGATTATAAACAATACTTTTCCCTTCAGACACAGGCAGGCTGAAGTCGATGTTGTGAAGACATTTCCCCAAGGGGATCAATAAAGTGCTATCTCATCTTATGTCATTTTTTCTCTTGATAATTTGTACTTATCATTTTAAGGCTTTTATTATGATTGATGGTTTATGCAAAATTGTTTCAATTCCCTGTCTAACATCCTAACCACATTTATTAGATGGTGTAGATGTTTACGAGGGAAACAGTAACCTGTGTGTACCGAGTCAAACAGCACACCACTATAATAATTAATAATAATAATAATAATAATAATTGATTACATTTTTACATTTACATTTACATGAGATGTTAAGGTTTGATGATCAAGTTTGACTAATATTTAGCTCTTACAAAGACATCTGACTTCTGTCAACGTAGGCTACTTCTGTTGACAATTCACAATTTTCGGAAAATAGTAATGAGGGACAGGGGGATAAAAAAAACATTTATTTTACAAAACAGAAATTATATACAGTAAGAGAAGCGTCATTAAGAGATGTTTTAAATGTGTCAAAAAGTGATCTCTGTTCAGTCATGTCAGATACACACTTCCTGTTTGAGGCTCCAGGTGCTTTGTTTTTTGTAGAGCTTTTTTAGGTGCCATCCTGTTGACAGAAATGTAGAAACAAATTTAATGTGGGTTTCCTGTCTCAAAGAGGCAACACAGTAACAGTTAGAAATTATTTTTTTTTTAAAGTTATGAATGAAAGACTCATGTTCATGTGACAGAGCTTAAAATGCGATAGCAGCAGGCAACTACTGTACACAAACAATCAAATGAGCCAATATTGAGCACGCAACATTACTGTACTTAGCTTAACATGCATTTTAACGCGCACCTCCTTTTCTACTTTTCGCTTGATCCCGATTTTGTGTGTAACCAAGTCTCGCTCAAGTCTCGCGAGAGTTCAGTTGTTGCAGGAAGTTACACACAGACCGGATCAAGCGAAAGGTAAAGAGAAACGTTTCATTTCTCTGTAGGGTCCTTTCCATAATGTTGTCAGACACTTATAATAACAATCTGAGCCTGTCAGTGGCAAAAACAAGAACTTTTAGTGGACGTACATTGACGGTGCGATTTGCCCCGTCGGATTACATCGCAGCTCGTTTCGCGGCTGCCGGCTGAAGCGATCTCGCTCAATACTGGACCAGTTTCAAAAATTTAGTCACTTAGACACAAAAAGATGGGAAAATAGGGTCCAGGTTGAAAAATACCGAAGTTACCCTTTAACTGGCTGGCTGCCTGTCTTCATATGCAACTCAGCTGCAACTTACTTCCTGTATTTCTGTCTTTCTGTTTGTTCTGTTGTCTTTCTAGCTGTGATCCGTCGGTCTCAAAGTACACAGGGATTTTGTAATGCTGTTTTGTTGAATCAACGTTGAACATTAAACTTTTTTTTTTAGTTGTAAGTTACTGGAATCCGATGCTTGGGTTCCCCACATGCACATGAAACCCCCCCCCCCAGGCACACACACACACACACTTAGATGTTACATGATCAATAAACTGAACCAATCTAGGACGCAGACTGATTTTGTGGGTGTGTCCACATTGACAAGACAATCAAGCTAATGATTGATTGATGACATAGAAAATACATCTATCAGTCTGTCAGTCAAATCACTCTTTAATAAAGATCGAGTAACTGTCTCAGTTCCTTCAGGTATTTTGTTATTTTGTCTTTTAAAGAGACATAACCGGGTTTTTCCATCAGTCAGAAGAGAATAAATGCATTTTTGGGAAAAGGAAAAGAGAAAAAAGTATTCGTCGAAAGCTAAAGTTTGGCAGACAGCAGCCTGTTGGTGTTTCTGTTGGTCAGGATGAGATCAGCTGGAGTTTCTCTTCTCTTCATGTTTCTTCTCATCTCTAACTGCAACACGGTGAGTTCACTGTTACACTGTATAGAGCTGTACAATATAACATCCAAGCTAGTGGCAGCACCTGCAGTCTGGTCTACTGTTACTCAATTTTTTCACAGCATTCAAACTGCTATGCTATGTTTCTTTGTATTTTTAGGACTTTTTTTGTGCTTAGTACCGAGATGTCAAATGCCAAAAAAAATAGGAAAACCCAGAAAAAACAAAACGAAACGGCGGACGCCAATAATTAAGCAATATCACACAAGAGAGAGTGCTGTTGTATATCGGCACGGCTGTGATTCGGTCGTAGGCCGAACACAATCTATGTGCTGCTTCTGCACAGCTCTGTGTGTGTGTGTGTGTGTGCGCGGCTGGTTTTCTCCTCCCTTTCTCAGATTCCTCTGACCCTGATGGTCTTCGGTGCTGGCCTTAGTCCCATCCCTAACGCTGCTCCCACCTGGATCTCTCTCCGTGTGTTCGTTGTCTTTGTGTGTACCTGTCTCCTCCCCCTTTCTCAGACTCCGGTGCAGTGCAGTGGTCGCCAGTGCATGCCATAGTCCCATCCCTGCTGCCGCTCCCACCCGATGTGCTCTGACTCCGTGTGTTCTGTGTGTAGCTGTCTTCTCTCCCCTTCCTCAGACTCCGGTCCAGTGCTCCACCTGCCAGTGGACAGGTGTTGCTCCGGCCGGTCGTCGGCGCCGGCCTCGGTCCTGCTCCCACCCAACGTGTCTGTCTTGTGTTCTGCTGCTGCTGCTTCTCCCCTTACTCTCTCCCCCTTTCAGACTCCGGTGCAGTCCAGTGGTCGTCAGCGCCGGCCTCGGTCCCTTCCCACATCCCTGATGCTGCTGCCCCCCGTGTGTCTCTGACCCTGTGTGTTCTGTTTGCAGCTGTTTCCCCCCTTCTTCTTTACGTGTGTGTGTGTCTGGGTGTGTTGTGTGTGTGTGTACGCGGCTTCCTCTCTCTCCTCCTCTCTGACTCCAGGTCAGTGTTCTACCTGGCAGTGACGGGTGCTGCCCTGGCTCTTCGTCGTCAGTGCTGCCTTGCTCTTCCTTTCCGCTGCTCCCTCCTGGACGCTGCTGCCCTCGCTCCTTTACTGCTGGCCTCAGCCCCCCCCTACCGCCGCATGCTCCTCCCCTTCTTTTGTCTCTCTCTGTTTTCTCTTGTCATCATTGTTGCCCATGACTCTGTCAATGTTTTGCCCGGCACCTATTGCACGCTAAGCCGTCCCGGGGGGGGATCCCTATCTGCCTCAGCCCGCCCAAGGTTTCTTCCAAATTTTTTCCTGGGAGTTTTTCCTTGTGTGCATTTAGGGTCTAAGGCTGGGGTGCCGGGTAGGTTAGGCTATATAGAATAGGTAGATTGTTTGTCTCGCTAAATCTGCTCCTACCTACCTTGTGTTTTTCATCATGCTGTCCTACAAAATTTTGTTTACCACTGATTGTGTTTAGTTAGACCTAGCTAGACACACTCTCTGTAAAGCCCTCTGAGACATGCTTGTGATAAAGGGCTATATAAATAAATAAACTTGAATCACAGCCATGCTGACAAAGCTATTTATCAAGTAATGGTAATTTGAGACAACAGTTTTATTCGTCTCCGCCAACAAAAACAGTTCCCTCAGGTTTCCACTGCCAAGTGTTGCCAAGCAACAGGTAAACTACTTTGAGGTTTGCACAGATGAATTCAGCGTACTTTCTTCCCAATCGTTGTTATTTTTGGAAATGTATCCATATTTGACCCGTCGCTACTAGGTGCGAATGAAGTTACAGTTTTGTGTAGCCTAATCAAGGTTTTATTAGAACACCTGTGAAGCGGGGTGGTACATACAGTAAAACGGCCCAGTGCTGTTATACTGTACATCAGCGCTCATGGCATGGCTCTTGTCCAATCAAATTACTCGACCGGAACCAACTGTTGTATAATATCGTATATTGTGATATTTTGGCAGGACAGCGGCGCCCCCACCCCAGACGAGTTTCTGGGCTCAACGGAGTGTCTGGAGAAAAAGTAAGTGCTGTGGATTGGCTGGGTTTGTTCATTTTTTTTTCTTTCTTTCATTTGTATACTACGCTGTTACAATTCTTTATTCATTCTATTTTTTCATGTTATGTTGTTTTTTCATCTGGTTTAGTTCCGGTTCTCTAGCTTGCTCTCTCTTTCATGCCTGTTCCTTCGTTTGTCAATTCCTTTCATCTTTCTTTTGTTCATTTATTCTTTATCTTCCTTTACATTGCAGTTATCTCTATGTTGTTTAGTGTTTGTCCCTTTCTCTTTCTACGAGGTTCACTCGTGCGTCATGTGACCTGGTGTTTTGTTCTCCATGGGAGCGTTGCATCAACGGACGCTGTTCCTGTAAACTGCCCTATCAGTGTCCCAGAGAAGGCATGGCCCCGGTCTGTGGGCGGGACGGCAGGCAGTACCTCTCCTACTGCCAGGTAAACACATGGAGCCATCGAGCTAGGGGGGTTAAATGCCCACTGGGACGACCATTACTACACATGTATACACTTATGGTACTTTAAAGGATCAGTTCGGTTATTTGGGACCTGTATATAATTAGTCTCTTACATACCTGTAGCTGTTGGACCCACAGACAGTATTGTCTCCAGAGTCAGTTGTCGGTTGAAACGTAGAGCTACGTTGCCTCTTGCTGCAACAACGAGTCCAAACTGTTTGTCAAAATATCTCCAAAAAAGCCGTTTGTGTCTCCACAGAGTCGAGAGGAAACAGACTCAGTTCCTCCATTATGCAACTTTCACTAATCAGGAAATCACAGAACTATTTTTCTCTGCCGCAGCACAGACCGCTGTGGGGTGAAAGGCGGTTCCTGGCGGAGTGATCTAGTTCTGGACGGTCGGGTCAGATCGTAAACAGTAGAGTTCGGTAGAAGACGATCCGCTGAGTGGAAACGGTGCGGTGCCGCTGCTTTCGGGGTCGTGGAGAGAAACATGTCGGTCGCTCTCCAGATTGTTTTCACAGGCTTTTTTTGGAGATATTTTGACAAACACTTTGACAAACGACAGCTGACTCTGGAGACAATATTGTCTGTGAGTCCAAGTACTACAGGTATGGAAGAGACTCATTACCTCCGCCATGGAGGTAATGTTTTCACTCATGTCTGTTTGTCCATCTGTTAGCAGGATATCTCAAAAAGTTGGGCACAGATTTGCACAAAACTTGGTATGAAGGTTGGATATGGGCCAAGGACGAACTAATAAACTTTTCATGTTGATTGGCCAAAAGGGGGGGTGGTGGTGGGCGTGGCATATCACCAAAAGGTGCATAACTTCCTTGCTGGGTGTTGTCAGACATGGCGGAGGTTTGTGCTCTACTGAGCTCATTTTCTAGTTATATATAGGTCCAAAGACCCCTGAACTTATCCTTTGCATTTGCATGATTTCTGGGTATTAAAGTCACTCAATGTCAACAATCCAGTAAACTCTCGCTGCCGCCACATTGAGTAGTTGACTGGAGTAGCTGAAACAGCGTATTGATGGCAGCTTGCTTCTGCAAATTTGACAGTGAGGGATCATTAACTAGTTGGACATCAGTATCCTATGGAAAGAAAGGCAGTTTTACTTAATTGGAAGGGTGGGGTGTGAGGTGGGGTATAGATGATTTAAGAAATGTACTGGTGTTTTTATTTACAGGAAAACGTCATCATCGGGGCGAACATATTCTTTTTTCAAACCTTGTCAACCTATTTTTCAGGCGATGGCTCTCTCCTGCCGGACCAAGAAACCGTTCATGTCCCACTTTGGGGAAAACTGTGGAGGTGAGCTGTCACAGATACACACCATGCATATCTGTCATAACATTACGTTATAATGTCGTGATCAATACTGAGTTTATAGTGAACTCATGTTAAATTAGTGTTACCATAAATTAGTGTCACCTATGGTAACACTAATTTTCCGATAGTCATCTATCACTAACCATGTTCACTATTATAACATTCAAAACATTTTTACATCGGTTTTTGTCTCTGGGAAATGAGCACCAGCCTCCTGTTAGCATTTGTTAGCAATGCTAGTGCAAGTCAATGGGATATGAAACCATTGCTTTCAAAATCCCATTCAAGTGCTTTGAGCAAGTTATTCTAACAATTACTGCAGATGTGTGAGTATATGGAATGGCTTGCATGTGATTTTTAGAGTTTTGGTTTCATACCCCAGTGACTTGTGCTTGCATTGCTAATATGATAATAGGAGGTGGTTGCTGATTTCACATAAACACAAGCTCTAATGTGAAAACTTTTGGCTCATTCTAAGCTGGAGTAGTGATTAATAGGCAGGCTTATAAACTCACTGAACCTTCCCTTTTAAATTCTATCCAAACTGTATGTGTCCTGTGCACAGCTGTGCATTTCTTTATTAAGGTGCTGGTGACTGTAGAAGTAAACAATGTCCACAGCCAGGCATGTTCACCACAAACAAAAATACATTTTCATGGACTTCTTTTTCCTTTTGCCATTCTTTTTAATTCTCAGTTTAACATTATCGGTAAATTAAGAATGCAGAGCAAACAGCGGGTTTCTCCATTGCTCCTTCATGAAGAGAAGGCAGCAGTCCCGAAGAAGCAATGGTGAAATGCGTGGTTTATTCTGCAAACTTGACTCGCTGATAGCCTAATTAAAATGAGAATTAAAAAACAATGATAAAAGACTCAGTTTATTTTGTAGTGTGCAGTAGACGTACATAACTATGGACTTGTAATTTTGCTGCGATATGTTAAGTTTCTTTCTAGAATTTATTACAGCATCACTCTTTTCTTTAAGTGTCTCTGTCTCTCTCCTCAGCGAATGAATCAAAGTTCAACAGTTCAATAGACCAAGACACAAGAGTGGTAAAGCTTTTCATTCCTGATCAATGGAGCACAGGAGGAGGAGGGGAGGAGGTGCTGGTTTGTTCGAAGCTGTGGGACACGGCTGCTGCTAACGTGGCCTGCAAGGAGGACAAGCACCGACTGTGAGACGAGACGTGTCTCAATCCGTTTTCATTCCCAACTCGTCCTATGTTGACTCTTCGCTATAACGACGCTAAAGATACCCTTTCGCGTCTGTATAGGATGCACCGGGTGTCCCATAGACTCCATGGTAAAACCTCTCGCGGCAGTATTGGACGCCTACAACTTTTTCTCCGAGACCACAGAATCTTTTTACAGTCTATGCACTGAACACACAGACTAGCCTACATTTTCTGCCCAAATGAGGGATTCCGATTTGCTGCATTTCTTTGCTTGAGCTCTTTGGTGCTAATACATATTTAAAAAAATTGGTTAGTACGGTTGTAGATCAATTTTGAGGCCAAATGGGGAAAAAAATCACTTGAATTTTAGCATTTGATGTCACCTGCTAAATAAATAAATAAATTTGGCTCATAACCTATATAACAAGTTATTTCAGTGGCATCTCAATAAACTCGATAAAAGATAACACTTTATGACGACTGTATTGTTACATCTACTCTACAATAAGCACAATTTGAAAGAAGAACGTGAAGGATGCCACTGAAATAACTTGTTATATAGGTTATGAGCCTTATCTATTTATTTATTTAGCAGGTGACGTCAAATGCTAAAATGCAAGCGATTTTTTTTTTTTTTTTTTTTTACATTTGGCCTTGAAATTGATCTACAACTATATTAACCACTTTTAAAAAATCAATATTAGCACCAAAGAGCCCAAGCAAAGAAATGCAGCAAACCAGAATCCCTTATTTGGGCAGAAAATGTAGGCTAGACTGTGTTCTGTGGTCCAGGAGAGAAAGCTGCAGGCGTCCAATAGAGGGGCGAGAGGCGTTACCATGGAGTCCATGGGACACCCGGGACGTCCTGTACAGACGCGAAAGGGAACCTTTAGCGTCGTTATAGCGACGCCAAGGGATTTGACAAAGAGTCAACATAGGACGAGTTGGGAATGAGAACGGGTTGCATGTCTTCACATATACATATATATACTGTACATGCAGTACATAAATGCCATAAACCACTTACATATGCATGTTATACATATGCAAAAACATATACTACTATAGATGTTTCATTTCACAGTTTTTTCACCAATCTGCTCCCAGTCAGCTGAGTCTCCATGATGGAGGAACATGTTGAACTGTGTGTTAGTTAATAAAGTGTAAATCTGTAGCAAGCAGCTATAACAGAGAGCAGCTGAGTCAGCTTGTTGTGGTGTGGCTGTAGATCCATTCAGTAACGTTCTCAGTAAAAGTGAATAGTGTGATAAGGTGGATTTGGTTACTGTGACACAGTAAACTGTCTTGTCTTTAGCCCTAGTCTCTACTCCAAAACACTCTGAGTTGTAGCTTGAGAAGAGTCAGCTCAGTTAACCTGAACAAACTGTTAGCTAGCTAACTAGCCGGCAAACACACTGATGTTAATGTGGACATGCTAACGCTAGCTGCTGCTAGATACGTTAGCTAGTGTGCTAATCAGATGTGTTAACAACAAGACAGTGATGTTAGCTGACCAGATGCTATGGTTAGCTAGCTAACAAGCTGACATTATCTAAACACTAAATCAGATGGATCAGTGATGAAATGATCAGTTCAGTCAGAAACAGACAGAAATTAACCGTCTGTTCAATTCTGTTGAGACGAGACATGAACACAGTCAGCTGTTCACAGAGCTGAGGACCTCCAAGATGGCCGCCAGAGGAGGGTTACATAACATTACAGCTATGAATAACGACAATAACGCAGTACTTTATTAACCTTCATCGAATGTGTGTGTGTGTGTGTGTGTAGCGGGGCAGCGTCAGCAGGGTTCGTATCGTTCAAGTCCCTGATGACCAACCCTAGGAACAGCTCTGTGTTGCCACAGAGATGTGTAACCGTCCGTTGCCAAGGTTACGAGACATCCTTGGCCGAGTGTGTCATCAATGAGGCAACCAGGATCGGCAACAGGAAGGTCGCCACGGCAACCTGTTACCAGGCAACACAAGGTCAGTACCTCTGTTGGTCCAAATGTATTATTTTCTATTCTCTTTCCAAGCTGGTTTTGCTGCAGTGTTGTGACCTTGTTGTATGTTTCTGTGTTTTTGCGTGTGTGTGTGTGTGTGTGTGTGTGTGTGTGTGTGTGTGTGTGTGTGTGTGTGTGTTCCAGAGGCAGCGGAGTGTGAGTTCAGGTGTGTGAACAGCAAATGTGTGTTTCTGAACCAGACGTGTGACGGAGTTGACGACTGTGGAGACCGCAGTGATGAGATGTGCTGCAAGAGTAAAACACACACACACAAACACATATCACCTGGTATGTCCCATGTTCTCTCTCACAAAGTGACTGATTGTATGTTTTTATGTGTGTGTGTGTGTGTCAGGATGCAGGAAGGACGCGTTCCACTGCAGGACGGGGGTGTGTGTGTCCAGAGAGGCGGTAGGCGACGGAATGATTGACTGTCTGGATGGCAAGGACGAATCACCGAGATACACAAGTACTGACCGCAGTGAGACACACACACACACACACACACACACACACACACTAATAATTTAGCCAAGATGGTTATTCTGCCCTTTTTTTTTAAACACTACCATCCTGTGTGCGGGATTTCAACGACATGCTACATGCACATCAACACAGAAGTATAAAAACTTAAATGTAAGCGCCGCCATGTTCTTTACATTTGCACTTTACATTACATTTACGTTACGTTCGACTATAAAATGCGCTTTAGTCACGCAGTTACTGTTCTTTGGCACTGGGGGGCAGTGTAGAGCGCTATGAGGAAAATAATGAACTTTAGGAAGAAGTCTGCAGAAAACAGTGTTAAATGTTATTGTTCATTTATTTCCTATTTGTCCACAGAGTCAACAGAGATGCATATACTACTCAGAAACACAGGTATGTTACCCGTTACCATGGTAACAAACTCATTGCCATGTAATCATAGAGATAAAACAGTAGAGGGGACATTACATCATTAAGCGTGGGATAACCGTCCGCCATCTTACCTGGGTCCAGTTTACCTGTAACTACAACAGCTGTCTATGGGAAGCGACCACTGTTGTCCTGATCTGGATCAAACTGCTGCACTAAAAGGACCAGAGAGACCAGAGAAGCTGCATCACCTTCCACACGTCAGTAGAGTAGAAGATAGAGGCTGTTTTATATGCTAAACTGACACAACTTAAAGGAGGGGTATCATTTGCTTTTTCAGCAATTTTATATAATTACCTGGTGTCTATAAAATACATCTGTGAAGTTTTTTTCAGTAAAAATCGTTTAGTTTTAGCTTTAGCTATTCACTTCCTAGTGTTTGTTTCCCACCTACAAGAAAACAGGTCGTTTTACATAGGCAGCGTCTTATG
Organism: Centroberyx gerrardi; assembly: GCF_048128805.1. NCBI lineage: Eukaryota > Metazoa > Chordata > Actinopteri > Beryciformes > Berycidae > Centroberyx > Centroberyx gerrardi. Next base: position 1,148,551 of record NC_136019.1, on the reverse strand, counting down.
CTAATGAGCTGCTGCTCTGATTGGCTGGCCATTCTGGAAGGCCCGCCCTCCTCTTAGCGCTGATTGGTCGATTTCTTTAAAACACATTTCTGGCTAGTAGCCAACAGACTGGCGTTCTGTTTGAAATAGTTTGTAACGGTATGTGTTAGCTAGTTAGCTGTTAGATGTAATCTTTACATTTCAGCTGTATGTTAGTTGGCTAGCTCTCTGCTGCCATACAAACACGTTGTTTCTGAGAACAATCAGCACACATCATTCAGCATTATGTCCAACCAGTGTTTATATTCTACTGTGGCAGGTCGCCGCCGTAAAGTCGCGACCCGCCATGTTAAACATACGTTCTATAGTTTTTTCTATAGTATTTGTATAGTACTCAGTAGCGGCACCGCTGCTGAAAATGAAAATCTGATTTTTTTTTAAATTAAATGTATTTCTGCCAAGTGTAAGTGGTAAAAGTGGTTTAAAGTGGTAAACGGTACATAACTGGTCAATATTGTTGAGGATAAATGATGGATGATGATATTTTTTTTTTTTTCAGAGTACATGTCTCCTAAAAGTGGTATGTAACCTAAACTACATTTGAAACATAGTAGTAGCATCAGCACTATCAGTAGTATCAGTAGTACTACTGTTAGTAGCAGTAGTAGTAGCATAAGTAATAGTAGTAGTATACTAGTATTAGAAGTAGTGTCAGTAGTATCAGTACTAGTAGTAGTAGTGGGAGTAGTACTATATGCAGTAGTATCAGTACTACCAGCAGTAGTAGTAGTATCAGCAGTAGTACTACAAATAATACTAGTAGTCTAATAGTAATATTAGTAAGAGTAGTAGCAGAAGTAAAAACTATGTGTGTGTGTGTGTGTGTGTGTGTGTGTGTAGAGACGAGGGCCAACAGACAACATCTGGAGTCCAAGTTGTACTGTGGGATTCCCAACTCCACCACAGTGGATGACGAGGAGGAGGAGGAGCGAGGAAGGAGCAGCCGAGTGAAGAGGGTGGTGGGAGGAATACCAGCCAAACCGGTCAGTTAGACACACTGCATGTCTGTCTGTCTCTGCTGCCTTGCTGTCTACATGTCGCTGTAGGCGATCGCACGGAATATCATAATAAAAAGCATAGAGGCGCTCTGATTAGGTGAAAAAAATGAAAAAGCCTTTATTGATTACATGCCTGAACAAAGATAACAAATTTAAAAGGTAAAGTAAACCTCTATATCTTCGGATCTTTTTTTTGTTCATTGCCCATTCCGAAGAGCACCTGTCATACATGTCTGTCCATTGGAAACAGAGAAGAACCCAGAACACTCTTTCTCTTTTGTTGTGTTAATATGAATCACTTTACTAGCAAGGGTGGAAGTAACTAATTACATTTTCTCCCGTATTGTTCGTATTGTCCCGTATTGTACTTATTAAATATACATTTTAAATCACACCCATACAGAGTACACATTTTGTGGCTCCACCAGCATCAGAAACTGGACAATCGGCCAATTGTGGAGCCATTTACAGTGAACAATCAGTGTGTGTGTGCTTGCACACAGGGTGTGTGTGATGCGTCTGTGCAGTGGTATTGTGGTACTAGTGCCTGTAGTTAGTGCATGTTGCATGCTGCTTCTGCTTGCTACTCTCTGCTTTCAGCTACTGCCACCGGCTAGCCCTCTCTGCAGGGGGTGAAAAGAGGAGCCAAGTGCGTAAGTCTCCTCCTGCCGGTACACAGCCTCTCCACCGCCAAGACTCCTGCAGTGCCTCCTCGTGGCCACACATGGCAACTGGGTACCTTGCGGTCCCAGGCTAAACTGTAGGGGATCTCGGAGCAGCAGTGGGCCCCAGAGACAAGGCGCGCAGGCCCACAGGTGTGTGGACACGCCCTGGTGCCTCTCAACCACTGTCCCAGCTATGGGCAAATAGCATGGGCAGATGGGGCTCAGCCATGAAAGGCAACCCATCTAGGAGAAGGTCACTCCGAACAAAAACCATGGGTGCTGCCCCCACCTGGCTCCGTGCCGCATGCCACCTGAAGGTAACGGAGGAAAGGGCGGATAAGGGCTTATGCCTAAAACGGCCAGAGTAGGGCTGAGAGGAGTTGCGCCCCACAGCCCTCACATAGCATTGTAAAGTCTAACAATGGAGAATCCAGTTATTGAGAATCCTATACTTCCAGCGGCGGGAGTCCGCAGGAATCACGCAGCAGACGGTGGTGCTGGTCCTCCCCCCAGTGGACAGCATGACGATGGGACCCCAAACCTGAAAGGGAGAGTTCAGTCTGACTACAGCACACGGTCTAATGCACTCTTGCGTTGTCGGAGACCATTTACTATGGGAACGTTCAATGCAAACACAGTGAGAGAAGAAGCGAGGTTGGCGGAGCTTGCACACTGTGCCGAAGAAAGGGGAGTGGAGATCCTGGGAGTCCAGGAGCACAGGAGAGTACATGCTGATGATCCGATCGTGTATTGCAGAATGGAGAGATGCTCGTTCATCACCTCATCTGCATGGCGAAACGAGGCCCAGGCTGCTACAGGTGGCGTGGGGCTAATGCTGAGTTCTTGGGCACATAAGGTTCTCTGTAGGGTTCACCATCACACCGAGAGGATCCTTATCGCAGATTTTGATGGTAACCCAGTTACAACCATCATGGTCGTGTACTCACCTATCAACGTAGCACCAGTTGAGGAAGTAGAGAGGTTCTACGAGGACCTTACAACAGCAGTCTGTGATGTCCCGGCTCACAACTTCCTAGCAATTCTGGGCGACTTCAATGCGAGGCTTGGACCAGAGGACGCACCCTTCACGTACCACGACACCACTAACCGCAATGGCGAATATCTTGCTGCCCTACTTATGGAACACGAGCTACTGGCTCCGAACACCCTGTTCCAGAAAAGAATGGACAAGAGATGGACCTTCCAGGACAGGGCTGGCCATGCCACTACAGAACGAGCACGTTATCAACAAGCATCTGTATGGGGGGTTACCAAGGTTGAGTGAGAAGATAGCATTCAGGAGAATGAGGCTAGCCGGTCACTGCCAGAGACATCGGGAGCTCCCAGTCAGCCAACACATGGGCATCCCACACCAACGTACGTGGACGTACTAAAGAAAGATGCAGGGGCAGAAAGTACTGGCGAGCTAGCCAGATGCATGGAGGATCGAGATGACTGGAAACGCCGCTGGAGGGCTTTACTTTGTGCAAGAATATGTTAAATTCCGAAATTGTGGCGCTGTCTGCCATTTTTGTGGTTAGCGTACCGCTAACCTAGCAACAGTCACCTCCTTGCGTCAACAAAACCTGGATACCTTCTAGCCATGACCGGCTAACAGCTAAGCTAAACGTACCTACGGAGAAATGTCGCCGGTTACCACTCTCGCTTTGCCAGATTTTTCTCCCGCTGAAGGTCACATGTCCCACAATGACAAGTTTACTTCGTTTCTGCCATTATGAGATTTTTTTTCAGTGATGGGAGGGGGAGAGCGCCGCTTTTAAACACCGAGGGAGGAGATGAGCTAGTTTAAAAAACATGAAAAGCTACTGGTCGGTCCGAGTTTTGACAACAAGCTTCAGAAAAGAGGTGAAAACAGCAACACAGCTGGCCCGCATGTGTGGATATTGGTTTACATCATTACGTATCACGTAAATCTCCACATACCACACGTTAGTTTCAGGATTGGTTAAAGGGTCTGAAATCTACGGAGCCCCTCTGGGGTCACATGGTAGAAAAAAAAAACTTGATGTGTAAATCCGTGCAAACGGATTTGTAAACCATTTCCGTTCACAGTTTACAAATCCATTCGCACGGATTTACACATCAAGTTTTTTTTTCTACCATGTGACCCCAGAGGGGCTCCGTAGAAATCGCTTAGTGCTGGTTTAACAAGTTTACTGGTTTAACTAGGCCTGACTCTAACTAAACTAGCTCCTTCCTTGCGGTTTAAAAGTGGAGCTCACCCCCTCCCATTCCTGAAAAAAATTCTCGTTATGGTGGAATCGATGAAGCGAGCCAGTAAATTTGTTAAACTAGAAAACTTGTTTAACTGGTAAACTTGCTACCTACCTCTTCACTTGTCATTGTGGGACATGTAACCTTCAGTGGGAGATGTAGGTACAGTTAGCTTAGCTATTAGCCTTTATGCACAGTTTGTCCTTCGGGGCCTCCGTAGTGCAGTGGCTTTGCTGTGCTTTATTTACAAATGTGTTGCGGGTTATGTCGCCCTCTAGTGGTCAGAAAAATCGCTTATTTAAAGTCACAATGACGTAACAAATGAGTTTTTCACCTGACGTGTTTCTGCCTTCAGAATATGTCTGTCTGTTTGTTTACCTGCCTGTCTATCTGTTTGTTTACTTGCATGTCTGTTTCCTGTCTGTCTGTTTACCTGCCTGTCTGTCTGTAGACCCAGATCCAGTGGCAGGTTGCAATAGAGAAGAATAAGAACATCATCTGTGGAGGAGCGTATATAGGAAGCTGCTGGGTTCTGACTGCTGCTCACTGTGTCAGGTGGGGTGTGTGTGTGTGTGTGTCAGAGAGATAAAGTGTTGACAGTAATAGTAGTTTGAAACTAGTAGTAGTAGCAATAGTAAGAGTTGTAGCAGCAGTGGTTGTAGTAGAAGTAGTAATAGTAGTAACTGTTCTGTCAGTTCTGTGATACTTAATTCAGTTTCAGTATTCTGTATCATGTGCTCGCATCCTTATGCCTGTGGTAGCATCATACATTGTATTAATTCATTTACCAGTTACCTACATTTCTACATAAATATTTTTGTGAAACATGGTACTAGTAGTAGTAGGAGTAGCAGCAGTACTATTAGCAGTAGTATAAATAGCAGTAGTGCTAGTATTAGTACTAGTACTAACAGCAGTTGTATTAGTAGGAGTAGTAGTAACAGAAGCAGTAGCAGTAAAACCAATAATATGAGTAGTAGTGGTTGTAGTATTCATTCTCGGGCTCGATACATACCGAGTCTGTAGTGCTACGTACTGGTTCCTCCCACTTTGAGTTTCCAAAGCTCATTAAACGACTGAACGATTGCCTTGTACCTTAAATTAAGACATTGCACTTTCCAACCCGCTCTTTGTGGAAGTAGTATATATTATTGCTGAGCGTGCCGTTCATTCAGGATTTCTAGTTTTAATTTCAAATCGCTATCCAAGATGTCCGAGACAAGCAGCATCGATTTTTCCATGTTGAGTCGTTCCTCGAGTCGTTTGAGTATTCCATATACGGGTTACGTGCGTACTGAAACTCGAGAAGGACGATAAGTTGATAGTCATGGTTTCACTGAACAAACAAATAATATTTTTTATGTTAGTATGACAACTGTATGTCCTTGTATTGAGCGGTTGTATAGTTTTGTGTGTTTTTCCCCTCGGGGCTTGCCGTACTTAGATACTGCTTTGTTGAATGAGTCGTTCATGTGCCGGTACTGGAAACTCAAACTCGACTCGACATGGCAGCGGTATCAAACGCTCGAGACGCTGCTGGTCTCAGACAGCCTGCAGACTGTCTGCCCAGGTCGGCACACTGCTGCGGTTTCCAGCTTGGTTGGTAGTTGTTTATCCTGACTTTTGGTGTAACTAATCTTGTACTTTGTCTTAAGCCATATTACTAACAAATGTAAATAAAAGTATGCTTTTGTACTCTTTTAATTATTTTCTTAACAAACAATTACACATACCAAATTTGAAAACTACTATTACAGTGCTAGTTCTCTCACCATATGAATAGACAAGTATAATCAATAAAACTAAAAACTGTTAACATTTACCAACATGCATGACTTCATAAGTCACCATCTAAAATATAATAAAAATAGAAACAATTAACAGATAGACCAGATAGCTCCGTCTAAGAAAAAGCTTGAAAACCCGAAAAACTCGAAAGTTCGATTCATTTAGCTAGATGTACTGACCCGACATGAACGAATCAACAAAAAGACTCATCCCGGCACTAAGCAGTTGTAGTAGTAGTATTAATATTGTGTTAATGATTGTAGTAGCAGTAATAGTCTCTCGCTCCTCTCTCTCTCCCAGCTCCAACCGCAATGTGTACCTGGTGAAGTTTTCTCTGTGGAGGAAACACAGAGCTCAGGATACGACCGACATCGTTCTTGTTCGGGACATCCACATCCACCCCATGTATCCATCCATCCATTTACCTTTTACCATCTATCTATCTATCTATCTATCTATCTATCTATCTATCTATCTACATATCTATCTATTGTACCTATCCATCCATCCATCAGTCACTTGTTATCCCTTTTTTTCCCTGTTTTCTAATACAGGTACATCTTCTTTAAACACTTTTGAAACTCTATTTTCTTTATTAGTCTTCTTTGGGCTAAATTCTTTACTTTTTAAATGCATAAAGTAACTCATTCACATTCATTCCCTCACAGTTAGCTCCTATCTGCCCTCTAGTGGCCATTAGGAGGCATGACAGTGTTGACTGGCTGTGTCCTTGTTTACTTTTTTAACCTTCTTTAGCTTTTTCACATTCTATTCGCTATGTTCTGTCTTTACTTTTTTATGTTCTCTGCTTGTTTTACTTCTACTTTTATTTACTCACTGTTCCTGTCTTTCATGACTATTTTCTTTACTGCTTGCCTTACTTGCTGTACATTTTCTTCTTTTTACTTTATTTTCATGCTTTACCCTTATTTTCATTATTTTCTTAAATTTCTATAATTACCTTCACTTTCTTTGCTTTGTTTTCTCTTTTTTTTTGGTTCATTTTGTTGTTTTCTTCATGTGTATTATTTATTCACTTCATGTCCTTTACCCCTCCAGGTACAATGACAGAAGCTACGAGAACGACATCGCTCTGCTGCAGCTGCAGAAGCTTCCGTTCAGAGACGAGTGTTTTGTGGAAAACCCGGCGATCAGCGCCGTCTGCGTTCCCTGGAGCCTCCAGCTGTTCCAGCCAAACCACACCTGCAGCATCTCTGGATGGGGACGCACCGCAGGTCAACACACTGAAGCACCACCAGCTTCCACACACACAGATACATAGATAATGTGGATAGGTAGGTAGGTCGATTTAGGCAGGTAGATAATTGGGTAGATAGTAAGTTAGTTAGCAAGCTAGTTAGGTAGGTAGATAAACAAGTAGCTTATCTGGAATATAGTGAGTTAAATAGGTAGGTAGGTAGGTAGTCAAACAAGTAGATAGTAGTCAGTGATAATGCTGCAACTAACGATTATTTTCATTATCAATTAGTGTAGCAATTATTTTTAATTTTATTAATGGATTAATCACAGTTACCAGAGCCCAAAGTGATTCTTCAAATGTCTTTACTTAGTCTGACCAGCAGCCAAAAAAAAAAAAAGTATTCATGATATGAAACAGAGAAAATCAGCAAATCTTAACATTTGTGGAGCTGCAACCAGCAAATCTTTGTTTTTTTCACTGATAAATGACAAAAATTATGATTTGGTTATCAGATTAATTTTCTGTCAATCGACTAATCCATTAATCGACAATCGTTTCAGCTCTAGTCAGTGAGTTAATCTGTTCCTATAGTTAGTCAGTCAGGTAGGAAGGTCGTCAAAAAAGTAGAAAATTTGGTAGATAAGTGAGTTTTCAAAGCCAGAAATCACAGCAGCTGGCCAAGTAATCAATGAACCCCTCTGCAGATATATTATGGTCTGTTTGTGATATGGGGTGGGATAAACATTAACGACACTTTAAATACAGAGTTAATTTGCTGATTAACTTTTCAGTCAGTCATCAGAAATGTAAGTACTCAGTCACTTTGCTGATTAGTCAATTGATTACTCAAGAGTAGTTAAATACTCAGGCTGTCAGTTGGTTAGCTGGTTCAATAGCTAATTAAAGACTAAATGAGTACAAATCATTAACGTCCCTCTCTGCAGACGCTCGGTCATCTGATGTGCTGCTCTGGGCCAACGTCTCCCTCATCGCCGACTGCCAGAGATTCTACAAAGATCGCTTCAAACCGGGCATGATGTGCGCAGGTAGGGGTGTGAGTGTGTGTGTGTGTGTGTGTGTGTGTGTGTGTTTAAGTGTGTAAATGGCAGATGTACTATATACACATTTAAACGAGCTGCTTTGTAAATTCCATGATGTGTGAAGGTACCAAACATGTGCGTTTGTTTCTATTTTTGTGTGTGTGTGTGTGTGTGTGTGTGCAGGCGACCTGGACGGCAGTGTGGACTCGTGTCAGGGCGACAGCGGCGGGCCTCTGGTGTGCGAGGACGACCTGGGAGTTTCCTACCTGTGGGGCATCGTCACCTGGAGGGAGAGCTGCGGCCAGCCGGGCTTCCCGGGGGTTTACACCCAGGTAGGCTGTGTGTGTGTGTGTGTGTGTGTGGGGGTGGGGGGGGTATAACTTATGTTTATTTCTGAGCCACAAATCTTTCTGTAACTTAACCGTAATCTCTTCATGCCAAACACGTTAGGGCCTACCGTCCAGTGTCAAGAGTTTACGTTGGCTTAAAGGATAACGCTGATGTTTTTAATGCATTTCTTATCATCAAACAAATCCTATGAAAGTAACAAAATCAACAATGCGTTTGCTCTACTCCTGTTACTTTCTGACTTCCCACGTACCGTTTTTAGCCGTCAACCCGGAAGTCATTGGCTCCAATTGTAAGCTAAAAACCTTTAAATACAGCTCACAAAGACATAGTTTACATTTTAAAAATCACTAACTGTTACCATGAAAAGTCAGACTGTTGTAGTTTTTACCAAATCAAATTCAAAGGGGAACAAATTCTTCATTACGCCGGGGACTATTTTCTGTGCTACGGAACTACTTTCCTGAGATCGCAAATGTGTTTACAGCCGGTTTATTAAGTTGTTTGAGGAAAAAAGTCGCCCGGCCCGGTGCATCGTGATGATGCAATATGCTGCAGAGCAGCAGCATGGCTCTGTGACGGGTTTTTAATAGTTTTTTAATACAATGCAGTTCTATGGCTGCTGGGACATGAGGCTGCACTGGGCACCGACTACATGGACGAGACTCGTTAGCAAAAGAAATTCATTGCTGATTTTGTTATTTTCATAGGATTTGTTGACGGTAAGAAATGCATTAAAAAACACCGGCCTTATCCTTTAAAATTGTCACACTAATCACTATTAATAGAATTACATAAAAATGGCTACTTTTTTGGTCGTTTTTTGCATCTGTGTGTTGTTGGGTTCATTACATCTGGTTAGGTTTCATTTGGATTTACATCAATTTTATTATTGTTATTTTATTATTTTTTACGTCCACTAGAGGGTGACAGAAACCGCAACACATTTTGTAAACACACACAGCAAAGCTACTGGGCGACGGAAGCCCTTAAGGACAAACTGTGCATAAAGGCTAACGGCTACAATAAACGTACCTACGGAGAAATGGAGAAATCTCACTTTGACAGATTTTTCTCTCGTTACAAGTGAAGAGGCAGGTAGCAAGTTTACTAGTTGAAAACGTTTACTCACTTGCTTCATCGATTCGCCATTACTTGGGCCGACTTTGACAACAAGCTTTAGGAAAGAGGAGAAAACAACAATACAGCTGCTGCTGTGTTGTTGTTTGTTTACATCATCACGTCTCATGGAAATCTCCACATAGCACACGTTAGTTTCAGGATTGGTTACAGGGTCTGAAATCGCTTATTGCAGGTTTCATCTCCATTTTCAATCCCCTTAAACACACACTGGCCCCTGTACTGGAAAATGAGCATAAGAGATGCTATTCACATTCATTAGAATTTTTTAGGGTGAAATTTACAATCAACCTGACCATGCAGTATGTTTAAAAGTGTGAAATCTAAAGATTCTGTATATACAAATGTATTTAAAGTTATGGGAGTGGGGTTACTGATGGCAGGCGGCACTGAGTTGGGTTGAAATGCAATATTTTCTGAAATTCTCCTGCTTCCCATTAAGATGGCTCAAATCTGACAAGGCTATATAAACGTGGACAACCCGGTGAAAAATATTGCTTCATCACCAAGGTTGGAATTGAAATAAAAAAGGAATATAGGCTACCAGTCACAAAAGTGAAACTAAATGGTTGTCACATTGAGAATGGTTGCTCACGCTCACCCTCCTGTCCACTCATATTTATCGACATGAATCCCAATTTGTATGATTGTATGAAAATAATTGTTAAATTCATGCAAGATAGGCAGAACATGTTAGCCCTACAAATCTGCTACTGTACATATCATCATTCTTAAGTTTCAGACATGTTGAATTAAAAACATCATCTGGCTAAAAACGTCTCTGTTCTGTCCTCGCAAAAGAGTCCCCTTCTTAAGCTTAACAGATAGATAAACTGCTTCCAGCAGCTGTAGTGTTGATTTATTAGCACCAGTTCGTCGATACAGTACTAGAAACAGAGTAAAACCGAAACAAAAGAAACAAACGAGTTATAAGTCTAAGTATGCTGAACACAAAGCTTAATTCTCACTAGTTGAACATGTATTTACGTGAGGTATAATATTGTTACAAACCCTGAAATATGCTACCGTATACAAATCATATCCCTTACATCTCTGTAGTTCTTGGATCCACAGACAATATTGGCTCCAGAGTCAGCTGTCAGTTGAAACGTCGAGGTCCGCTGCCTCTTGCGGCTAACAATGAGTCCAAACTGTTTGTCAAAATATCTCCAAAAAAGACGTTTGTGGCTCCACAGGCAGTCGAGAGGAGACTCAGTTCCTCCGTTGCGCAACTTTCACTAATCAGGAAATCACAGAACTATTTTTCTCTGCCGCAGCACAGACCGCTGTGGCGTGAAAGGCGGTTCCTGGCGGAGTGATCTAGTTCTGGACGGTCGGGTCAGATCGTAAACAGTAGAGTTGGGTAGAAGACGATACGCTGAGTGGAAACGGTGCGGTCCGGGTCATGGATAGAAATACGTCGGTCAGTCTCTGTATCGCTTTCACCGACTGGCTTTTTTGGAAACAGTTTGGACTCATTGTTAGCAGCAAGAGGCAACGGAGCTCGCTGTTTCAACCGACAACTGACTCTGGAGACAATATTGTACAAATGGGAAGAGACTAATTATTGTTTTGATGGATAATGTAAGCTATTTGTTACATTTCTGTACTGTTTATTAGCCTGTACAAGACTGGGGACAAGGGTTGGAAATTAGTAGTGCCGGGAAGTTCGAGTCTTTTTTTTTTCTTTTTTTTTTGTTGTCGACGGACGAACGGACAACCCGAAAACATTATGCCTCCGGTCACGGCTCTCGCCGGCGCAGAGGCATAAAAAAAACATTTGCACATGTGCTTTGAATTCACATGTGGGTTTTTTTGTAAGGGTTGACAATCAGTTTAATGGTTAATAATAATTCTCTCTCTCTCTTTCTCTCATAGGTCGCTCATTACTTTGAGTGGATCAGATATCACACAGGCTGGCCTGCTGTCACCAGATTCAACTCCTGATAACACACACACACACACACACACACACACACACACACACACACACAGACAGACAGACACACCACGTTCACTGTTTTACCAGCTGACTAGATGTTTAGAATATAATGGGACTCCAGATGATGGTTGGTTAATGTAGTTTAGACGAACCAGAGTAATGTTAACCAGTTCAATATTTAGCTGTCATTGAGCTGTTACCGCAGCAGGGATTAGATTGACATTTCACCATGGCTACAGCTGTGTGCCTGTGGACGCTGTTATTGATTATTATCAATTAAACCTTGAATTGTGGTTATCACGTTCCTGTGCTTGTGTTTTGTGTTTCTGATTTCTGTTTTTGTAGCTACTAAAATTCTGTTTTCTTATTCTACAGTTCGAGAATAACTCCTACATGTCTATTGTATGATTTCTAATAAGTGAAACCAACTAGGTACAGTATATTTCAACAAATAATCTTTTTTATTGCGAATGTTTAATGTACTTCACTGAAGAAGTGCAGTTTTTAAGGCCTCTGGTGACAGTAAGAGTGTGTTGGTGAAGGGAGACCAGGGAGACAAAAGCAAAATACATTAATACAGTACAAAATACAATAATTTCAGCCACATAGAAGAGAGTAAAAACCTTCTGTAAAAACTCTCCAGTAGAACAATATCCAATCTATAAACTCATGCAGCTTTCTGCATGAGTTTAAATTTAAACTCATGCACTCTTTTTAAATTTAGATGTCTGCTCATGATGACATTAAATAACAGTAGTAATAATAATAAGCATAATTTCATTAGATTAGGTACATTGTCTGTGGAAAATGTGAGTAGGGCTGTGCTAAGTACTAGTAGTATTTGTTTACATTACATTTTTGTCTTCATATTAGCCTCTTATTGCTTAACTATAGACCTTTACATCTTAATCTAATAATCATAATATAACAATCTGCTGTTAAAAAAATACAGATTAATAGGCTACTCTGTACTAGACTACATAAATGAAGTCAGGTATTTTTTGCAGTGAAGCCGCTGTGTTAAAAAGCACAGGGCCTGCAATACGATGTGAAGACACTTCCCCAAGGGGATCAATAAAATGCTACCTTATCTTATATATTTTTTTCTCTTTATAATTTGCACTTATCATTTTAAAGCTTTTATTTTTATTGATGGTTTATGCAAAATTGTTTCAATTCCCAGTCTAACCACATTTATTAGATGGTGTAGATGTTTACAAGGGAAACAGTAACCTGTGTGTACCGAGTCAAACAGCACACCACTGTGAGATGTTAAGGTTTGATGATAACGTTTGACTAATATTTAGGTTTTACAAAGACATCTGACTTCTGTCAATGCACTTATGTTGACAATTCACAATTTTCTTAAAATAGCAATGATGATGCACAGGAGTAGGCTATATACACTGAACAAAAATATAAACGCAACACTTTTGGTTTAGCTCCCATTTTTTATAAGTTGAAATAAAAGGTCTAAGACTTTTTCTATGCATACAAAAGGCTTATTTCTCTCAAATTTTGTTCACAAATTTGTTTAAATCCGTGTTAGTGAGCACTTCTCCTTTGCCAAGATAATCCATCCACCTGACAGGTGTGGCATATCAAGATGCTGATTAAACAGCATGATTATTGCACAGGTGTGCCTTGGGCTGGTCACAATAAAAGGCCACTCTAAAATGTGCAGGTAGCCGGGGGCCAAACGCCATACAGGGCGAAGAAGCCAGAGGAGGTGGATGCGGAGGCCTGGGCCCACGTCGCCTCCGAGGGTGGCGACACCGCCAACGCCACCCTCGTCCTGAGCCGGTGGAAGGTCCAGTTTGGCCGATACCTGGGCAAGACCTTCCACTGGCTCCTGGAGAACGACGTGGGCTACGCCGTCAACCTGGTCGCCTCCCACCAGAAGGAGCGAGAGAGGACAGGGTCTCAGTCCCCACTGATGGCCAACAAGGTGGAGTCCTTCAGTCTGATATTCATACAGTACAATTAAAGGAGCGATGACAGTTTTAACCTCTGTGTGAACTTACAGGACGCCTTCACCCGCTACTCCTCGGCGTACCCTGACTTTGAGGAGGCAGTCAGGTTCCACCGGGCGTTCGAGGAGGCGCGGGTGAAGTCCCTCCAGCCCGGTCAGGAGGGACAGGCCCTTGTTGGCTTCGGGGACTTCAAATTTGAGACCCTGCAGAGCCTGTACGAGTCGGAGGACACAAAGAAAATCCGGTAAGTCGTGATAACATTTGGATTATAATATAGTTGCTGTTCTGGCCATCGATGATAAGAATCATATGACAAATTGTCTGATTTGCATAGATTTGTCAACTACCTCCGGAGGAAGGCGCAGATGGAGAACGCCGTCCGTTACGTCCAGAGCAGAGACAGACAGAGACCTGCTGCTGCATCCTCCACCACCGCCACGGCCACCATCACCAGCAGCAGCAGCAGCAGCACAGCCTCTGTCTCGGCTGCGAGCCAGAGAGCCAGGAGTGCATCACAGTATGTGTTTTATTTTAAAGCTGTCTGAGTTTAGTTGTAACTGGATGGATGACCTTTCTGAAGAAAAGTATTTGTCATGTTGTCACATTATAGATGTTGTTGTGTGTCATTTATTCTTATTATAGGCCTCTTGGTTCTGCGCTTGCGGCCTTCGTCTCCGGGCGGCGTTCTCTGTCTGCGGTGGAAATGCAGACACGGGTTAAGAAGCTTGTGGCCCCTAAGCCTGCATCTGCATTTCCAGGCAAGCTCAAGTCCAGCCTAAATTAAATACAGAGTTAAACTTCTTGTGTTCACTGTATATATTCTTTGTTTCTTCCCTCTAATTGTGTGATTGCAGCCTTCTTCAGACCAGCTCTTCCCTCTACGTCATCTGAGGAGCCTTCGGATGAAGAGCTGGTCCAGGCGGTAGTTGACATAGAGGAGTGTAAGTAGTAAAAAGTCAAGTATTATTCATGTACCATATTGTTAATAACAGAAAGGCTTGAATTCATTTTTGATTCTTCTTTTTATTTTGCTTTATAAATGTTTTCGTAATCAGAGAAGGACAGGAAACGACAGGGTAAGTTTGTGTTAAATGAAAAACTAGCTGGTGTCTGCCTGCAAGTCTCAAATCACTAACAGACAGGTCTGCCAATCACCTGTCCAAACATCACTAACGAGTGCATCTGTAGAGTAACATGTTCTTCATCATCCTTTCCCTACTTACCTGCTAACCCCTCTAGCTGCTGCCTGCGTCTCTCCCTCAACAAGTCCAGTCTAATCTGTTGTCATCATTTTGTCTCATCCTCGCTTTCTCTCTTTAAAACCATCTTCTGTACTCCTGTAGTGTTTATGCAGCTTGGCTGTGCTTGTGCTTGTCATTCAATATTAACACAAAAATCAAATTCTTACATGTTACTGAAACATTTTATTTCTCTTTAAGCCTCACATGTACAGGCCCCTCTCTCGCTCCTGCCGCATCCACCTCCTGCCACCACCTCAGCAGCGCCACAGGGGACCGGTGTCTCTGCTGTGCTGGACGTGCCCACAGACGAAGAGCTGCTGGCGGCCACACTGGAGCTCGACCGCCCCTCGCAACCTCCAGAAGCCCTCGTCATGGTCCGGCCTGCGGAGTCACCGGCTCCCTCCTCACCACCACCACCACCACCACCTGCAGCTTCCACCCTGCTACCGCCTGCAGCCCCGGGAGCTGCTCCTGCAGCTCTGCAGGCCCCCGCCCCGGAGGAAAGATGACGGGAGGAGTTGCCCGGGCCAGACTTCCTTCCTCCCTCCCCTACCACCTGCTGACAGTGCTGAGGTAAGGCTGTCTGTCAAACAGTAAATGTTACCTATCAGGCCTCAGATGTCACTACTGCCCTCACCCATAAAGTAATGTCCTCACATATTAAAGTGCTCTGTATGTTCCTCTTGTTCTCTCTCCAGCTGCTGCCCGAGTCCTGGCGGGCAGCTCTCACTGTAGAGCAGCAGCAGTGGATCGGTCAGGTGCTGTTTACCAGGGACAGCCGGGGGAGGCCTCGGCTCATCAGTGAGCTGAACCTCTGGTGGAACCCCGGCCAATCTACAACCAGCCTCCCGCGTCCCCCGACCTCTTCTTCACATGTCGGCTGTTCCTGTGGATGCCACACAGGATCTGGCAATTGTAGCTGACATGCCCCCAGCCTTTGTGCACCGGGTCCATGACAAAGGCTGGGCTGTACAGGACCATCCGGAGGGTCCTGGACATCGATGGCTGGTATCTCATGGCCACCGAGTACCTCGAGTGCCGTCGATGTAAGAAGGTCGGAGGGTGGTCACAGGGCATCATAAAGCAGCTGTCCCCCACCTACAGCTGCCAATTTCCAGCTGTACTTACGTACAAGTAAGAGATAATGATAATATATATAAATATGTGTGTGTTTGTGTTGAACATACTGTTTGATGTATTTATGTGGTGACAAATCTGTATATAATGTTTGTGTTGTGTTTGTGCAGGCTGTCCTGTGACCTGAGGGTGATTGCACAGCTGAAGTCTCGCACTCTGGGCAACAGTGCTAATCAGGTGTACAACACCCTGCGGGAGCTGCATTCAGATTCCTGGATGCGGAGAGCCATTAACTACCTCGGCGTGTGCGAGCAGTTCCTGGCCTTGTGCAGCGTGAGGGGGCAGTTTCCACCACCGCCCCAGATGCCCCCTCTGCCGACCCCCGTCTGGCTGCTGACGGTCTTCGGCTACGACGTCCTGAGGCGGCTGGACGAGTACAAGGCCACGATCACGTCCACCTTCGGATCCATCTTAAAGATGGATTCGACCAAGAAGGCGAGTAAAGTTTGTCACGGCCGCCTGGGTTACCAATGTGGGTAACGAGTACGGGCAGGTCCTCATCAGCATCCTCACCTGCTCTGAGGGCCTGTCCAGGATGGCGGCCAGATTGATGAGGCGGTACCAACTCCCCCCCCCCCCCCCCAACAGCTGATCTACGTGGACCGTGACTGCTGCAATAGGGACGGCGTGTCGAAGACAGCTGCCTTGTTCCAGGTGTGAAACTCTAACAGTAGAATTATAATAAGAATTATCTTATATGTTACACACACTAATTACTATAGACCAAAGCCATATGTTCAAGGTTCATAGGTCAAGATGATTACAACATCATAAAAACTGTATTTACAATATAAAAAAAAATAATTTTAAAATCAACTAATCAAACGGATGAAAAATAAACCAGATTATATTTGTCACAGGAGTGGGGACAACTCGTGGTTTGCCTGGATATCTGGCACCTGATGCGCCGCTTCGCATCGGGTGTCACCACCGAGAGCCACGAGCTGTACCCTACCTTCATGAGGAAGCTGTCTCACTGCATCTTCGAGGTCGACCCCGGAGATGCCCGCCGTCTCACTGAGGCTAAGCGGTCCCAGCTGGAGGGGAAGCACGGGATGGTCGGCCTGACTGACGCCAAGGTGATCCAGAGGATCTCCAGGGAGGAGTGGCAGCTCCACTGTCGTCGTCGGACGCGCGGGGCCGAGGAGACAGCGCTCCTCATCCAGGACCTCCTCAACACCTTCGGCGGTGCAGCAGGATGCGACAACCTGGACGTCCTGTTGCTAGACGCTCTCCGCATCCAGGACATATGGAGTACGCAGAGGCGCCACCTCAGCTGCATTCAGGACCCACCGGGCGTGCAGCTGTACACCCAGACTGGCAGGCTGACAAAGGGCGGAGTCAGCCTGCCGGTTTATTGCTGCGCGAGGGGCTCCACATCTCTGGAGTCCTTCCACCTCCACCTCAACCGGTTCATCCCAGGTATTTGCATGTGTCTCACAGCTAAAATATATTCTGTATTCACATTTCATGCAACGTAAATTCATTTTGGATCTAAAACCTGCTTCCTCAGGGACGCGAGCTAGTGGAAAGTACTTCCAGGCGTTCCTGGTTGATGGACTGGTGAGGTGGAATGAGGACCGCGCAGCAGCAGCTGCACCACCGGTGGCAGCTGAGGGACAGGTGGAGCCTCTGCACTCCTACAGTGGCCACCTCAAGCACGTCCTTAGCCAGAAGAGCCAAAGGGTGCTTGGTCTTCAGATGGTTAAGGACTTCACCAAGCCTGCTGAGTACACAGGTATGTGATGTGAAAACTTTCTGTGATGTGTGTTCACGTTATTCTAACATCATAACTGTGAGGAAAAGGCGCATTTACCAAATCCTTTGCTTTCTGTTTTTGCTGTGTCCCAGGGGAGCTCCTCGGGGTGGAGTACCTGTACCAGCAGACAGGCAGAGTGCTTGAGGATGTCAGCTTGGACTCTGACATTCCGGACGAGGCCGCTGCCATCGAGTCGCTCGAGGAGGTGGATGAGGGTATCGAGGAGGACGTTGAGGACCCCGCCGTCTTCGAGCCCGATACCCCCTCCACCGGCACAGCAACAGCAGCGGCCCGGTCAGGTGATCCAGCTGACGCACCCCGGTCTGAGCCATCCAGTCCGGCCGCCCCTGACCAAGATGCCCCTCCCGAGGCCCCTGAGGTTCAGGCTCCTGCTCCCCAACAGTCCTCCTCAGACTCTGAGGTAAGTTCACTAACTACAAACTACTACTGATGGTAATAATAATAAAAACAGTGAAGATATTATAATGCTTGCTGGCTGTTTGCTCACAGCAGTACTCCCCCCTCCCTCCTTCCTTTTCTTCTCTTCCTTTCTTGTGTTTCTCCTCAGGAGGAGATGCAGGGTCCTGATGGCCAGCCAGGATATCAGCATGTCCTGAAGCTGGCCACGGCCCTGCTGGAAGCACGGAGCCTTCAGGGGCTTTCTGACAGGAGGGTAGACAAACTCGTTGCGCTCTGGAATCGCCTGCCAGACGGCGACAAGCGGCGAGTCGTCTACCCTCCCAGACACCGGGAGAGGCAGCCGAGGGGGCGGGAAGGACACCTCCTGTCCTGGGAAGGAGAGTCTCCAATGGTAAGACTCATTTCAAATATTGCCATTTCCTCTAATAAAGCTGCTGTATATTAACCCACACTGTCCTCTCCGTGGCTGTCTTTCAGCTGCTTTCTCGGACTGAACTCGGGCCCTGCAAGTTGGCCGAGCGCCAGTCGCCTGGTGGAGGCCATTTGCAGCCAGCTCTGCCGTCTCCACCCCACGGCCACGCGGTTCGGAGGGATCACCAGGACTCGGTGGTCCCTCATCCTAACGGACTACGTGGCCATCAGAGAGGCAGTGCTGGACAGCCCAAGGTTGATGGCTCAGACCGAAATTCAGCTCTTTGAGCTGAATCAGAGGACCCTGTCCCAGTGGTAAGAGTTTAACATGAAGCTGTGTCCATGTGTTGTGAGCTGTACTGTGATTTATCTTTTGATGAAAGCTGAAGAGCCTAAAAACAGCCTGTGTTTGTCTTCCAGGTTCTCTTGGTGCCAGAAAGAGGGGGGGAGGGCTGTGCTGCTGCAGGGAACTGGCGTCGTCCCTGCTGCAGCAGTTGCCGCCCAGCCTCTCCCTCCAGCGAAAGGGCTGTCCTCTGTACAGGTGGGACAAGGACAGCCCTTTCATTTCCACGTCCCGGAGGAGCAGCCAGGACCCTCAAGAAGGGGTCTGCCACTGCCTCCTCCTGCTCCTGCTCCTCCTCCTCCTCCAGCACCGCTCCCGGGTACCATCATCGCTCCTGCCCCTGCTGCTCGGCCTCCTCCTCTTCCTGCACCGCAGCAAGTGCCCAGGTCCACGGCCTACAGGAAGAGGAAGGCGGCCGAGGCTGCTGCTGCAGGGCAGGGGCCGCCGCCCGGGAGCAAAACCCGCCGGCCGATGACGCAGTACGTCTGCTGCAAGTGTGGCCGGCCCATGAGGCTCGACACTGGCCACACTCGCATCGCAGGTGTGTCGTACTGTGCCGCTGCCGGCGGGAAGACGGTCGAGGAATGGAGGGAGGAAATGAGGAGGAGACAGGCAGGCGACCAAGGGGGGGACTGAGGGACAATTTTTCTTTTTATCTTTATTTATCATTTATTCAGTTTTTTCAAATAAAATCAAATATATTTTTATTTCTCAAATAAAAGAAAAACTGCAAACTGCACTTTGTTTGGAAGCTTTATTATTTCTGATTATTTATAATGCATTCCACAACTTCTCACATGTAAACATGACATTTAACTGCAATACAATAAATAAAACACAACATGGATTAATCATGCAGCTGCTGACAGTTTAAGGGTTCAAATGTGCAAAATAAGGAAAACTAAACAAACATTTCAGCAGTTATTAACATTAATAATAAACAGAACTCATTTGAATCTATCAGCTCATGTGAATTATACCAGAAATACACCATTAAATAGGACTTTAATGCTCCAAACCTATTTATTTATACATACATACAGCACTACAGTACCACACAATACAATACAATACAATACAATACATAAATGCATTACAAAAGTAACAGATATATGTAAAAACATTGAGAGTATGTAAAGGCAGTGCCAGAGATGAGGTAGTATGATTACTCATGATTGCAAGTTTGGTTTGCTTTAAGCCATCTCTTAAGTTTATGTGTAAAGGTTAGGTAATTAGTGCTCTCTCTTAATTCACTAGGAAGACTGTTCCAGTAGTGGGAGGCTCTGACTGAGAAGACTGTTTGCCCAAACTTGCTCCGTCTGTATTGTACGACACAGTGTAAGACCTTAAAGATGAGGCAAGCGTCTGCAAAATGTTTAAAACTATCAAGATTAAATAAATTGTACTTTTGTACTATATGGCAATGGTGATAGCTATTGGCCTTTCAGTCAAGTGTTTTCAGTGTCCGTTTGTAAAGGGACTCAGTTGGTTTCAGCGTTGTCTTGCTTGTTTGTGACCAGCTTGTAACACAGTATGTTATGTGGGAGAAGATCACAGCATGCATATTTCGCCACCCGAAACTCGTTCTTCTCTGTCTCAACTGTGCCAACAGTTGGCCAATGGCCGTTCACGGCCGTGGTCCCGTGCTTAGTCCGATACAGCCAATCAGATGGCTTCATTTGTCTCAACAAGGAGAATCCAACTTTTGCCAACCAATAGGAGAGCCGGATTTGTCTCAACAGTGTCTCACCAACTCGGCTACTGACAGCGCTCAGTTTACCGGCGGACGAGACAGCGGCGACTTCGTAAGTGAAGTATTAATCCATTTTGATTCAGTATTTGTGGAAAACACTGTAAAAACTCAGATTTCTGTCTGACATTAGTGGTACCGAGTTAACCGAGGTGTTTTTACGGCACTTTGTGGAATATGTGTGCGATCGATGTTGGCGATGGCATAACGTTAACGTTCGCCAAAGCCGGAGCTTTATAGTTCTTATTAAAATGTCAAACTTTAATTTTATTGTGTGGAATTGATTATATACACTACTTATCATTGCTTTGTGTTAACCAGCGTTTTATTCAACTCTTGTAGGCTGCTAACATTGCCTGATAACGTTGCTAACGCACCGGTTACATGACGTTATCTCCATCTTAATTCAACAGTCCAGTAGAGTTGAAGACAGCTGCTAATTGAGATATTTTTGTCGGTACTTTATCACACAGCTAACCCACATGCTGTTCAACCACTTAACCACATATAAAAAGATGTCAGAACATCCGTGATAATGTAATGAAACTGCTCTGATGAAAATGTTTTTATGCTTCTGCTATTATGGTATTGATGACATAAAGATCTGAGTACAGCAGAACACTGTAATCTAACTGTGTTGTCCTCTGTCATGTTATAGATTGTACTTTCAAAACAAAGAATGTAAGTACTACATGTCATTTCTTCATCATCATTAGCATTTCATATTTAAGCAATATCACACGAGAGGGAGTGCTGTTGTACTGTATATCAAGCAACAGCTAAACTGTTAGCACAGAGGATTTCACTTGACTTTCTTCCCAACCTTCCTCTTGTCCAATCAACTGTTGTATAATTGTACTTGTTATCTTAAAGCGTGTACCGGTACTCTGCTGATGTTCATTTTCTGTGTTTAGATGGAACACCCGAACTTCAGGGCCCCTAATGGGACCCTCCTGCTGAAGGCATCCCCTGACGCACAAGCCCTTGGCCCCCGGCAGGCAGCCGGGGGCCAAACACCGTACAGGGCGAAGAAGCCCGAGGAGGTGGATGCAGAGGCCTGGGCCCACGTCGCCTCCGATGGTGGCGACACCACCAACGCCACCCTCGTCCTGAGCCGGTGGAAGGTCCAGTTTGGTCGATACCAGGGCAAGACCTTCCACTGGCTCCTGGAGAACGATGTGGGCTACGCCGTCAACCTGGTCGCTTCCCACCAGAAGGAGCGAGAGAGGACAGGGTCTCAGTCCCCCCTGATGGCCAACAAGGTGGAGTCCTTCAGTCTGATATTCATACAGTACAATTAAAGGAGCGATGACAGTTTTAACCTCTGTGTGAACTTACAGGACGCCTTCACCCGCTACTCCTCGGCGTACCCTGACTTTGCGGAGGCAGTCAGGTTCCACCGGGTGTTTGAGGAGGCGCGGGTGAAGTCCCTCCAGCCCGGTCAGGAGGGACAGGCCCTTGTTGGCTTTGGGGACTTCAAATTTGAGACCCTGCAGAGCCTGTACGAGTCAGAGGACCCAAAGAAAATCCGGTAAGTTGTGATAACATTTGGATTATAATATAGTTGCTGTTCTGACCATTGATGATAAGACTCATATGACAAATTGTCTGATTTGCATAGATTTGTCAACTACCTCCGGAGGAAGCCGCCGGCTCCCGGCACGCAGATGGAGAACGCCGTCCGTTACGTCCGGAGCAGAGACAGACAGAGACCTGCTGCTGCATCCTCCGCCACCGCTGCTGCTGCTGCATCCTCCACCGCCGCCACCACCACCACCAGCAGCAGCAGCAGCAGCAGCAGCAGCAGCAGCAGCAGCAGCAGCAGCAGCACAGCCTCGGTCTCGGCCGTGAGCCAGAGAGCCAGGAGTGCATCACAGTATGTGTTTTATTTTAAAGCTGTCTGAGTTTAGTTGTAACTGGATGGATGACCTTTCTGAAGAAAAGTATTTGTCATGTTGTCACATTATAGATGTTGTTGTGTGTCATTTATTCTTATTATAGGCCTCTTGGTTCTGCGCTTGCGGCCTTCGTCTCCGGGCGGCGTTCTCTGTCTGCGGTGAAAATGCAGACACGGGTTAAGAAGCTTGTGGCCCCTAAGCCTGCATCTGCATTTCCAGGCAAGCTCAAGTCCAGCCTAAATTAAATACAGAGTTAAACTTCATTGTTTTTCTTGTGTTCACTGTATATATTCTTTGTTTCTTCCCTCTAATTGTGTGATTGCAGCCTTCTTCAGACCAGCTCTTCCCTCAACGTCATCTGAGGAGCCTTCGGATGAAGAGCTGGTCCAGGCGGTAGTTGACATAGAGGAGTGTAAGTAGTAAAAAGTCAAGTATTATTCATGTACCATGTTGTTAATAACAGAAAGGCTTGAATTCATTTTTGATTCTTCTTTTTATTTTGCTTTATAAATGTTTCGTAATCAGAGAAGGACAGGAAACGACAGGGTACTACTGATGGTAATAATAATAAAAACAGTGAAGATATTATAATGCTTGCTGGCTGTTTGCTCACAGCAGTACTCCCTCCTCCCTTTTCTTCTCTTCCTTTCTTGTGTTTCTCCTCAGGAGGAGGAGCACCGCTCCCGGGTACCATCTTCGCTCCTGCCCCTGCTGCTCGGCCTCCTCCTCTTCCTGCACCGCAGCAAGTGCCAAGGTCCACGGCCTACAGGAAGAGGAAGGCGGCCGAGGCTGCTGCTGCAGGGCAGGGGCCGCCGCCCGGGAGCAAAACCCGCCGGCCTGCGGCAAGTGTGGCCGGCCCAAGAGGCTCGACACTGGCCACACTCGTGGGAAAACTGTGGAAGAATGGCGGGAAGAATGTGGAGGAGACAGGCAGGCGACCAAGGGGACTGAGGGACAATTTTTCTTTTTCTTTTATCTTTATTTATTTATTTATTATTTATTATGTTCACCAGCTTTTTCTCAAATAAAATATTTTTTTATTTCTCAAATAAAAGAAAAACTGCAAACTGCACTTTGTTTGGAAGCTTTATTATATCTGATTATTTATAATGCATTCCACAACTTCTCACATGTAAACATGACATTTAACTGCAATACAATAAATAAAACACAACATGGATTAATCATGCTGCTGCTGACAGTTTAAGGGTTCAAATGTGCAAAGTAAGGAAAACTAAACAAACATTTCAGCAGTTATTAACATTAATAATAAACAGAACTCATTTGAATCTATCAGCTCATGTGAATTATACCAGAAATACACCGTTAAATAGGACTTTAATGCTCCAAACTTGTTATTACTCTTTATATGATACATACACACTCAGATGAAGCTTGTATATGAGCAGTGGACATTTTAATTTCTGCTGTCATCAGGATGTATTTGGGACAGGGTGTCTTGGCTGAATGAATGCCGGTGTGGACCACGAAGCTCGGGCTGTCCGGCCTCTCTGATGACCACATATCATCAACATAGTCAGAGCTGCTGCTGGACCAGTCTGCAGGCTTCAGTCTGAGATGTGCATCATACGATACAGCTCTGAACCATCATTTAACCGTCCTGTTCTCACTGACTTTATACACATATTAAACTTGTATATGTTTCTTTGTTCTGTTTTCTTACTGTTTCTTCTATCCACATGTGTATTACATTGAATACAAATTTACTAAGAGCTTTTACTGTTCTCCATTCATTACTACATCATTTACTAAGACCCCACACTGTTCTGCAGTAACTGCCCCGGCTGGGGATCGAACCGCCAACCTTCTGCTCCGCACCAGATACACAGGAGCCTCAATTGTTTTCTCTCCACCCACAGAGAAGAACCTACATGACATTTCTCTAGGACTTAATTTTGTAACTCCTGAACGGTAAGTGATACAGACTTGAAACCAACTCATAGGGTGGGGTTTTCCTATGCGCTGAACACACCGGTCTTTGTCCCGTGTCGCTACGACCTTCCGTTCCCGAGATATAAAAAATTTTGAAACTTCGTGAAATATTCGAAACTTTTTTTTGAATGGGAGTCTATGGCAGCTATATCAAAGGAAGACACTAGGAGCGCCAAACTTGGCACACATGGGCAGTGGGAAGAGACGATCACGCACACCAAATTTGGTGGCTGTACCACTTTCCATTCCTGAGATATAAAAAAAGTTGTAACTTTTTACAATCTTCGAAACTTTTTTGAATGGGAGTCTATGGCAGCTATATCAAAGGAAGACACTAGGGGCGCCAATCTTGGCACGCATGGGCAGTGGGAAGAGACAAGCACACACACCAAATCTGGTGGCTGTACCACTTATGGTTCGGAGTTATGAGTGTCTCTGTTAAAAATTACGTATCCGTTCAAAAAAATTAATAACTCCTGAACAGTAAGTGATAGTGACTTGAAACCAACTCCTTGGGTTGTGTGTGTGTGTCGGGGGGGGGGGTTTCATGTACCCCGAACACGCTGGTCTTGGTCCCGAACGGCTACAACCTTCCGTTCCGGAGATATAAAAATGTTAACACTGTGTGAAATTTTCGAAACTTTTTTGAACGGGAGTCCATGGCAGCTATATCAAAGGAAGACACTAGGGGCGTCAAACTTGGTGCACATGGGCAGTTGGAAGAGACGATCACGCACACCAAATTTGGTGGCTGTACCACTCACGGTTAGGGAGTTAAGAGAAAGTGTCTCCATTATAAATTACGTATCCGTAACCCTGGTAGATTTAGAATTTGTGAAAAAGTGTCAAGGGCAAAATCGTTCCCCCAGAAAGTGTTTAGGAGCACGTTTCAGGCCATTTAGAGTGGATTGGTCCCCATTTCTAGTGTTGTAAGTCGCTTTGGATAAAGTAAATGAATGGAATGGAATGTAGGTCAAACTGTGAGCTTTCGCTAGCAGTACAGCATTCACGAACTGAGAGAATGGGTAAACTTTCTAGAAAAGTCACCGTAATTATATCTTTAAAAAGGTAGTAGTATGGTATCTGTTAGTGTGTGGAACAATAGTAATCACCAATTGGCGGGGAACTATTCTCTGCTGCTGGGGGCGGGACTTTGGGTAGGGATCTGGCAGACACAGATCATTCTCCTCAGTCTGTCCTCCCTTCATCGAATAAATTTGAGTTGATGCAAATGGACTGCTGATGGAAATTCGCTAGTAGCTAAATCTGGTGCAAAGCAGCTCCTCTCTCTGAGATTACTGTTTTTGTACATGATCCCTTACTTATATTACTTTTATATATATATATTATTTTATTTCATGTATTTATTTCATTATCTATTTTATTCCATTAACTAATATTGTTATTCACATTATTTTTTGTTAATTTCATTCCTTAACATTGTCTTTAATAATCGTAATTGTGCTTTGGCAACAAATGTCAAACGTCATGCCAGTAAAGCCTATTGAATTGAATTGAACTGAAAGAGAGAGAGAGCGCAGTGGTGGTCGAGCGAGCTAGAGAGTGAATAAAGAGAGGGAGAAAGCTGGTGAATCAGAGAAATAAAACGTTATTTTCTGATTGTTTCACAGCGGTTACGTTCTAAAGCACAAATAAACACACCCACACCCCCGCACACCTCCACACAACCCTGCGGGAAGTGCCGCAACGCCTGATTTGGTGTGAATACGGCCACACTCTGTGCAGGGGTCTGCTTCAGAGCTCTGTGTGTTTGTGCCTGAACACGATGAGAAGTGGGGGTGGCAGGAGGCGGGCTGTAGGCTGCCCACCCAATCAGATGTTAGAAACGGTACTGGTATTTTCTGTGCTATTTTTCCATTGGCTGAACAAAAACTTTTTTTTTCGTAACTTTTGATTGGGTGGGCAAGACGCACGTTTGGGCAGCCCACCCCTGCCCATAGCTACTGCCGGCCTTGTGACTGCCCCCACCTCATCTGAGGGTTAGGGTTAGGGTTTAGAGTTAGGGTTAGGGTTAGGGTTAGGGTTATTCTTTGGTTAGGGTTATTTTCTTTTCAGCAACATAAGTTAAACAAAAACGAATGGTGATTTGATTTGCATTTAAAAATCTACAAATGAGAAACATAAATACAAGGTATTTTTCGTTTTCCTGGTCAGAAATTGCAGATAAACCATTTATAAAGGACTTAATTTGCCTTTTCTCTAAAACATGGGATGTGCTTCAATTCAGTAATCATAATAGTAAACGTTATGTTCAAAGACCATTTTACTAATCCATCGTCCGTCTGGAACAACTTTACCTTCCTATTCCTGAGTACTGCCAAAGCTCCAAGTTAATTTTTGTCCTATCCTTTTTTCTACAGCAGGATGTTTATTGTAGCGCAAGTAAACAGGTTTACACAATGTCCCTAACCCTAACCCGGGATAATAACCAGGTCTTATTATAACCAGGTTGTGGGAATGTGCAAACCTCACATGCCCCATGAGCCAGATGTACGAAACTGTGTAGATTCATAAAAAAGCATAAAAATCTGTTTGCACAAAACTGGAAACATACATAAGTATTTTCTTCAAATTGATTTACTGCTTACATGCTGTTCGCACATTATTCTGTTTTATAAATCTGCACACAAGAATCTGCACGTAATGCCCACTCCCACAATTAGCCATAACTGGATGTCAACACACCTGTTTAACCTGGTTTGGACATAAATCCCAACTATCATCATGGGCCAAAAAAATCTGACTTGTTATAATAATAGCCTGTTGATTGATCACACACGAGTAGGTCTAATTTATGATCCGATATGTGCATTTTTTAAATTTCTGTTTCTGAAAATAAAATAGAATGACCAAAAAATACAAGGGCCGTTAATGTTACGGCATCGCTCAGACATACGGTCAACATGGAACTTTACCAGTAACGTTACGTCTTGAGCAGGGAAATTGGCAGAACAGATTTACTGGCATTTCCACACCGGTTTCTGTTCACACATGACAGCGTGCCGTTACGTTTACGGAACAGGCTGCATGTGTCAAAGGGGCTTATCTGTGTTCCTCAGTCCAGCAGCTTGGTGACTGTACCAGGCGGGTTTTTGGCTAGTCGAGGCAGAGTAATGTGCTACAGTGATATGGAAGAATGTCTTCCTGTCTGTCCATTTCACTCTTAATCAGTAGCTCCTTTCACACATGAAACCTGTAAAATTGCAGGATTAATTTTTCCAGTAAAGGCAGTTTCTGTTGTTCACACAAGACATACTTTTTTTTTAACGCAACGCTGCCATTCACACAACACTGGCAATACCTGCAATTGTGATTGTAAAACCGCAAAGTGATTTAAGACCCTATATCCAATCCTGAAACTAACATGTGCTATGTGGAGATTTCCTTGAGACATAATGATATAAACCAATATCCACACAGCAGCAGCTGTGTTGCTGTTTCCACCTCTTTTCTAAAGCTTGTTGTCAAAACCCGGACTGACTCGAAGCTCTTCCAGGCCTATTCAGTAGCTTTTCATTTTTTTTAAACTAGTTTCTCTCCTCCCTCGCTGTTTAAAAGTGGCACTCTCCCCCTCCCATTCCTGAAAAAAATTCTTGCGATGGCAGAATGGATGGAGCAAGCGCATAAACTTGTTATAATAGTAAACTTGCTATCTACCTCTTCACTTGTCACTGTGGGACATGTAACCTTCAATGGGAATAAAATCTGGAAAAGCGAGACTGGTAACCCGGCGACATTTCAAATGTGTTGCGGTTTCTGTCACCCTTTAGTGGTCAGAAAATCGCTTAGTGCAGCTTTAAATTAATCTGTTGTAATTTCCCGGAAATTATGTTTAACCTTTGCTCTGTAGTCACTGCAGTTTGAAAACATGGAGTGTGAATTAGCTGCTGGCTCATCTCTTTGTCCGCCCGGACGCTGAGCAGCTCTCTTATTTCCACGTCTGTCTAATTTAACATTTTTGCCAATCCTTCGTTAAAATAGCTACAGCCTGTTGTATAGTGGCTTCTGTGTTGTGCAGCCCCCATGCAAGCACATTTGCTGCAGGTGGGGCGTGGGAACGGACAGTTTGTTAGGGGAGGGGTGGCTGTGTGAGCAGAGCAGAGAGTAAAGGAACCTCCTAAAATTCATGGTCATCTGTCCCTCAATATTTCATGTTCATTCAGTGTCAACTAGGGCTGTCAAAATTGGCCAAAAATGACGTTTGATTATTCCTTCTAAAAACACACATAATGCGCAAAATAGATATTCGAATGGTTCGAACCTATGTCCATAAGAGGGCAAACCAACACAACGAGAGACATAACTACTTGTATAGGTATATTTATTTCAACATAAACATGTCTTTTAAAATATCTACATACCTACACATTACAAAATAAACAAAAAAAAAATAATGTCCTATACCGTAAAACTTCATTTAAAGACCGTAGACCTCTCTCTCTCTCTCTGGTTGGTGCTAGAGTGAGAACTGAGAACACGCCGTCTCTCGGAGCGAGATCAAATGAATGATTCGTAATTGATGTGTTATTCGATAGCCTAATTTTTATACACGTTAGGTAATATTCATACTGGTTTAAATAAACAATTTGATACAACTTTATCTCGAGGTTCCACAATTTTGCCGTCTGACAAAAATCCGAAGTATTTCCAAACAGGGCTTTTTAGATCGCTCGGAGGGGGTTGTGAACTCTCTGCCATCATTACCACACGGTTGTTGTTGAATTATTCGCTCGTTTCAGCTTGACCTACATTTCATTTTCAATCAATGAAAGTGACGTTGTGTGACTTCTGTCCGTCATGCAGTGCATTCAGTGCAGCGGCCCAGGCCCACGCGAGAACTCGCGAGGCAGACAGCCGCGGTACTGCTGCTTTTCTTTTTTTTTTCACAATCGAATATTAATTTTCACAATTGAATGTTGTTGTTTTTTTTACAATTTGATTATATAATCGAATTTAGAATATTCGTTGACAGCCCTAGTGTCAACATGTAGAGCTATTGTTTTTTTTCTAATTTTACCTTTTACATCCCAGCAAACATTTCGATGTCGATCAGAGGTCTAATCAACGTTGGTCCTGGAGGTCGACTCGACGTCTAGTGGAGGGGCTGATATGAAAGTTTTTCTGAAGTCGGTCTTTCGACCCACGTCGTTTCAACGTTTTATAGATGATATTTCAACATATATAAAATTTACTTTTAAGCAAAGCCACTAAATACCCACAAACTTATGAAAGAAAATAGAATTAAACTAAATTTCACATCTTTCTATGATACCATGTAGTTTTTTAATAGAATACTTTAAATCTTTAACCCATTTAGGGCATAGAGAAACCATAAATACATTACTCATTACAATACTCTTCAACAAAATACAGCATTCAGGATATAAAGAAAACCAGGGTTGGGGAGTAACGGAATACATGTAACGGCGTTACGTATTTAAAATACAAAATATGAATAACTGTATTCCATTACAGTTACAGTTTAAATTGGTGGTATTGTGAATACAGTTACTGTCTTTAAAAATAGATTACTTGAAGGGATTATTTTATTTGTTTTGTTTTATTTGCTCTAAAATTCATATGAGGCACGCATTTCCCATAAACAGATTTAAAAAATGTGCAACAATTTGTGTGTGCGCAGTGCACCTGCCACACACCACAAGACGTGTCGGAGGAGACACAGCCAGGACACTCTCAGGAATGTGTTTTTGACATGGAAATATAAAGAACATTTTACTTACAAACATGGTCAAGAAGGTCGCAACATTACGGTGCAGTGCAAGCTTTGTTTGCCATCAACCAAGCTGCTAATTTGAAAAATCGCCTTGAGGTAAGTTCTTTTTTTTTGTCATGCTAATTTACTCGTTAGTTTGGCTAACTAGTTGCAGGACAAAACATACCACATTTGTGTTTACATACTTGCATAACTTTTCCTCTGAAGACAGTAATAAGGTCATTCCTCAGCAAGTGTTAACTACATTCAGAGTGACCCAGACAAATGGGCTCAGCAAGACGATTTTGAAGTATTCCAAAAGTAATCCAAAGTATTTAGAATACGTTACTTAACTTGAGTAATCTAATAGAATACGTTACAAATTACATTTTAGGTCATGTATTCAGTAATCTGTAGTGGAATACGTTTTAAAAGTAACCCTCCCAACTGAAGAAAACACAAAAAAACATTTTGAAAATAATGTTGCATTTGCTTGTTTATTGAGACAAATCCCAAACCCCGTCCCTCAGTCCTTGCTGGTGCAAGTCTTATGGCTGCTTTTTTGTTTTCTGTAGCCTTCACCTCCATCTCTTCACAGCAGCTGGAAAAAACGCACAGCAAAAAAATGTATATTCATCTTTCCAGAGCCTCTTCTGTTGGAGCATTTTTTGACTGTCAACGGTGGAGGCGCCTGTCTGCGGCCAGGTCCTGTTGGAAATCAACGCCATGTAGCGCCCCAGCCTAAATGGCTTTCTGTCGGCTACACCAACTCCATTTAGCTAGCAACAACAGAAGCTACCCCCCCCCCCCCCCCCCCCCCCCAAATTCTTATTTACAAATACGAAAACCAGCTAAAAACCATGTAGCCTCAATCTCAAATGTATTTAATGTAAAAGATAAAAGCATAACACGTCTGTGCAAATACATTTGCATTTTAAATCAAAGTTCCTTTTGTTAATTCACCTGAACAACATGCCTCCCCTGTAGGGCTGTCAAAATTGGCCAAAAATAACGTTCGATTATTCCTTCTAAAAAAACACATCCCAGCCGGCATTTTAACGTTTTTTCACAGGTGAATCAACATTGAATTAAGTATTGATTTTGCAAACCGAATCAACGTTGAATCAGTGATTTACATATTCCATGTTTTCAATGCATTGTTCATGTTTTGATTATGCAACTTGCTGTGCATAACTTGCAATACTACTATCCCTATACCATATACACAAAAATAAACACCTCAGTGGTAAAGCTTGAATGTGATCAAATGAGACTCCCTGAAAAAAGAGATTATGGCACCTTCCTGAATAAATGTGAGGGAAAGCAGCTGTTACAATTTACCTTCCATAGATGGAAAGACGTTCTTTCACAGACATACCGGTAGTCAGATTTCCAAACTGTTCTATCTGTAGTGCAGGAGTGGGATGTTGATCCAATGTGGATCCAATGATCCACATTGTATGGGAGAAAAAAAGCACTGTATAAGATGCCAGAATGAAAAATGAAAACACAAACCACTTTTTTAGAACATATATATATATATATATATTATTTATTATTATTATTATTCAGAGATGGAGGAACTGCTCAGGCAACAACAGTAAAACATGAAACTAACAAAACAAACAAAGGGGTAAACCCTTAAAAAAAAAACACTACACTGAACAAAAATATAAACGCAAGACTTTTGTTTTTGCTCCCATTTTTCATGAGTTGAAATAAAAGATCTAAGACTTTCTATGCACACAAAAGGCTTATTTCTCTCAAATTCTGTTCACAAATTTGTTTAAATCTGTGTTAGTGAGCACTTCTCCTTTGCCAAGATAATCCATCCACCTGACAGGTGTGGCATATCAAGATGCTGATTAAACAGCATGATTATTGCACAGGTGTGCCTTGGGCTGGTCACAATAAAAGGCCACTCTAAAATGTGCAGTTTTATCTTGAAAAAAGACATTTATTAGGCACTGAACTATGGATCTCACATGACTAGGGCCACAGATATGCATTTTTTGAAAACCAGTCAGTATCTGGTGTGACCACCATTTGCCTCATGCAGTGCGACACGTCTCCTTCGCATAGAGTTGATCAGGTTGTTGATTGTGGCCTGTGG
The DNA here is from genome assembly GCF_048128805.1 of Centroberyx gerrardi. Lineage (NCBI taxonomy): Eukaryota > Metazoa > Chordata > Actinopteri > Beryciformes > Berycidae > Centroberyx > Centroberyx gerrardi. The sequence goes on along the minus strand of NC_136019.1, from coordinate 1,116,423 downwards.
AGTGTCGGTCCACTCCCCTTCAATGGCTGTGCAAAGTTGCTGGATATCGGCAGGAATCGGAACACGCTGTTGTACACGCCGATCCAGAGCATCCCAAACATGCTCAATGGGTGACAAGTCTGCTGAGTATGCAGGCCGTGCAAGAACTGGGATGTTTTCAGCTTCCAGGAATTGTGTACAGATCCTTGCAACATTGGGCCGTGCATCATCATGCTGCAACATGAGCTCTGGTGGACATTCCTGCAGTCAGCATGCCAATTGCACGCTCCCTCAAAACTTGCGACATCTGTGGCATTGTGTTGTGTGATAAAAACTGCACATTTTAGAGTGGCCTTTTATTGTGACCAGCCCAAGGCACACCTGTGCAATAATCATGCTGTTTAATCAGCATCTTGATATGCCACACCTGTCAGGTGGATGGATTATCTTGGCAAAGGAGAAGTGCTCACTAACACGGATTCAAACAAATTTGTGAACAACATTTGAGAGAAATAAGCCTTTTGTGTGCATAGAAAAAGTCTTAGACCTTTTATTTCAACTTATAAAAAATGGGCGCAAAACCAAAAGTGTTGCGTTTAAGTGCAAGCGGTGGAGTGACAGCAACTGAGAAAAAAAAAACATGGCAAGAAATTACTGATGCTGTCAATGCTGCAAAATCAGAAACACACACCTTGAATTAAATGAAAAAGAAACCGTTGGACTTAGGTTAGGGTCAGTATAATTCCAAATAGATGCAGTTTATTAGCTCCAGGCGGACACCAGGGTGCTGTCAAAAGGATTGGGGAAATAATATGGAGACTGTGCTGTCAGGTGTCCAGTCATCAGCAGAGTTGGACACTGGTTTAATTCAAGCAGCATCTCCATCTGATGGTAAGCTCAGACTTTAGACTATATAATAATACTGTTGGTTTTGACTGTAGCTCTTGACAGGAGCTTTCTTCCTGCGGTGTCCAAACACATCCAACAGCCTTCCAGCTCAGTATGCTGCGCTCGCTCTGTGGCGGAGCGAGTGGCCGTATGATAATTATATGATTGCTGCTGAGGGGTCTGAAGGTTTATCAGGTGTGTCATTAGCAATGTGGTCAAGGCATAACCTCTATCACCTAGAGACAAACTAGTTAGTCTTGAGACTCTGGTTAATTTAACTTCCATTCAGTCCAATATGCGCCGTGCGTCTCCAGCAGCACCTGCTCAAGACGCACGACACCCTGCTGTTCTGCAGCACTGAGTTGCGTCTCCTCCTGGACAGGGGAAACCACATGTAGGAGGTTTAGGTTGCCGTCACAAATTAATTGAATGTTTATGGTGTGTTATTGTTTGCGATTTAAATAGGGGAAAGCGTTTGGAGACGGTGCTTTGATGCGCACAGTCTATTGCTCCTGTGGTAAGATAAGATAGAACTTAATTGATCAATAAATAATATATGTATGATAATACGATACGATAATAATTAATCACTTTAATCACTCAGGTTTCCAATTAAATAGAATTGCCTATGAATTTGTTCATATCGGCCTGTAGCTTTGTTAATATGGTTATTATCACTAGGCTTACAAATGGCCTGAAACACATTTTGTTGTTGATAATGAGGTCTGCTTTAATAGATTTCCCTTAAAGAATAAGGCATTCTAAGTAGAAACCACTTTCTGCGTAACGCCCCCACGCATGTTTCCAAACACACGTAGATTTTGATCGTACCAAAGAACAAATTCAGGTAAGAAAAAAAATAATGAATGCTGAAATGTTCGTGGAAACGTTCATAAGTACACTTTAAGATCAAATCTGATCGTACGCACGTTTCGTGAATGAGGCCCAATGTCTTTACAAATACATTTGCATTTTAAATTGGAGTGTCTTTTCGAAACTCACCTGCAACTCGCATGCCCTGTCAAACTCTACGTGGAACTGATATCACCTGTTGCGCATGCGTTGGAGGCCAAAGGGATTACTTAGTGTTGGTGCGCAAGGAAAAATAGTTCCTAAATGGAACTCGAGGAAATGCTGGAATAAAACATGCACCTATTTTAGCCCCTATATTGGCCATATACACATGATAGCATATTGCGTTTAGAATAATAACACTTTTCAGTAACACAATTCATGTGTAAACAGGGTCCAAAATTAACTTTTTGTCTTACCAGACAAAAATAATAAATTGCTTTTTACTATTGCAATTTGCTATTATTACTATTTAGCATGTCAACTTGGTCTCATATGCGATTCTCAATCAATATTATAGTAGTGTGCAGTAATAATAGTAGTAACATTAACTGTATGCAGAAATATTAATTCAACTGTTTCAACACTAAAGTGTAACACATTTGAATTAATAAATTCAGTGGTATTCGCCTTTAAGTGCAAGAAGGATCATTTATTAAGGAGTTTGAGAATATAACAATTATAGAGGAATTAACAACAAGTAAAAATAAGTAAAGGCCCATTCACATCTAGAACGATAACTGTAAAGATAACTATAACAATAAAAAGATTTCAATTGTTATAAGTAAATAGAATGTCTGTGTTCACACTACAACTGTAACTATAAAAACATCCAAAACGACAACTATAACTATATTCTTGGTTCCATCTATATTCTTGGTTCCAGAGCGATTTTTCTGGCGGTAGAGACAACGATAAAACATTTTCAACCAATCAAACTAAAGTTCTACAAAGGACGGGGTGGGAGAATTCAGTAGTTCACTGCAGTGATGGAGCTGCTGCTGAGGAACTGATGACAGAAGTCCAGAGGAACCCGGCGCTGTTTGACAAAGACCATCGCCTCTAAAAATGTTGAAAAGAAACGTGACATACCGGTCGGGATCGGAACAGCTCTTGGGATTAGCGGTAAGGCTGTTTACTGACCTGGAAGCTAGTTAAATCGCTACCTTTTGCTAGCATGATGCTAAGAAAATAGCATAATCTCTTGGCCAACCTGACCGCAAATGCACTATTATCCTATGTTTATAATATGACCGGGAGGTAACAACAGAGCCCTCCAGTATCCTGTTGAAACCGTTTAGGCACGGTGACGTTCAGGTGTTTCTCTCAACATGGGCTACAGGAGACTTTACTCTTTGATCCACAGTAGATGTGGTGTGCAGAGTCTCCTACTGGTAAAGAAATGAATAGCTTCACTTGGTGACCATTAGTACCATTAGCTCTCATATATACAAAGCACAATAATGTGATGAAAGCACTGTAAAAGAGCATTATTATCTGCCATCTCCTCTCTCTTTTGCAGCAAGGTATGAACCCAAATCCTTCGGCTATGTCGCTATTTACTTTAGCGAGCGAGTAAAATAAAAGCACGTTGGTAAAGTAATCATGCTCCATTTTTTCTCTGAATATTCGGCGCCGATATCATCGTAGTGTGAACGCTTGAGCAACAGCATATCGTAGTTATCTTTATAGTTGTCGCTGCATGTGAATGGGCCTTAACAGTAATAAGTTCAGAGTCATAGTTTATAGTAATAGAATAGTAGAACCAAGATGTTCTCCAATTTCATAGTTGTAGTGCCAACAACGAAGGAACTGCCTCTGCGCTTTTCCTTTGCGTTAACACGACACACTACAAAACATGACCCACTCCTTAAACTCCAGCCATGTTCTTGGAGCACCTGAATCATTGTATCGCCACCTCTCACAGAATTTCCTCGATGATAGTTTCGGTGGATGAGACGAGGAGGGGGCGCTTGCATTGGCCGTGGCAGCAGTGGTCTCTTCGGCCTGAAGTTCGCCTGTTTTCTTTCTCTTTCCTGGGGGATAATTTACTCGCCAAAGACTAAATTTACCCGCATTTGGCGACTGGCGAGTGTTAATTCTGGACCCTGCATGCACCCGTTGACTGGACTGGTTAAGAGAGTGCTTCAGGACCCCGCTGTAGCTGAGCAGAGGCTGCTCCACTGCAGGTGTTGCTCCTCCTGGTGTAGCTGCTGCTGCGCGGTCCTCATTCCACCTCACCAGTCCATCCACCAGGAAGGCCTGGAAGTGCAAGCCAGAGGCCCGCGTGCCTAAACAAGGTGAGAGAAAATAAGACCATAAGACAGAGGGGAAAAACACACAAAAACACAAACGCATATTTTCAGAAGTGTACCTGGGATGAACCGGTGGAGGTGGAGGTAGAAGGACTCCAGAGACATGGAGCCCCTCGCGCAGCGATACACAGGCAGACTGACTGTGCCCTTGGTCAGCCTGCCGGTCTTGGTATACAGCTGTATACCAGGAGGATCCTGGATGCAGTGGAGGTGGCGCCTCTGCTGCCTCCAGACTTCCTGGATGCGGACGGGATTCAGCAGTTAGCACTCCGAGGGTGTCGCGGCCCTTCACGCCATTGAAGGTCTCAAGCAGGTCCAGGAGGAGCATCTCCGTCTCTGTAGCTCCACGCGTACGGCGACGGCAATGCAACTTCCACTCCCTCTTGGTGATGCGGCTCAAGACCTCTGCGTCCATTAGGCCGGACATCCCCTGCTTCCCCTTCAGCTGTCGGCGGACATCCTCGGGATCCATCTCGAAGATGCACCTGGACAGCTGCTGCATGAAGGTCCCATACAGCTGGTGGCTCTCTGTGGTGACGGCTGCCGCAAAGCACCGCATCAGGTGCCAGATGTCAAGGCGTACCACCAGCTGTGACCACTCATGGAACATGGCAGCTGTCTTGGAACCGCCGAAGCTGGAGCAGCAGTCCCGGTCGACGTAGAGGACCTGGGGGGGAGCGACCCCGGCAAGTCGGTACCGCTGCATTATCCAGGCTGCCATGGCAAGCAGGCCAGCACCCTTGCAGGCAGTGAGCACACTCATGAGGATCTGGCCGTGCTCGTTGCAGACGTTGGTGCACCAGGCAGCCGTACCAGCGAGAAGACAGAGACAATTTGTTAAATATAATCCATTACAAATGATATTACTTCCTTACCTTCTTCGTTGAATCCATCTTGTGGATGTGATCCTGGCCTTAAACTCGTCTAGCCTTGCCAACACGTCTAGGCTGTAGACGGTCAGCCAGACGGGTGAGGGCACCGGAGGCATCGGTGGTGTATGCTGGAACTGCCTCCTCACGGTGCCCAAGGCCAGGAAGTGCTCGCACTCGCCGAGGTACTGGAGTGCCCGCTGCATCCATGTCTCGCTGTGCTGCTCCTGCAGCATGTGGTGGGCCAGGCTGACGCTGTTGCCCATTGTGCGCCGCCTCAGGAGTCTCAGTACCTTCAGGTCACAGGACAACCTGGAGAGAGGAACAGGGACAGGGAGGAATGGTGAAATAGGGGGGTTGTTATAAGTAGACAAATATGAAACATAATGCAACTGGTGTTAAGTGATGAAATCTAGAAATAAAAGCAATTATAATAGCAGTATTATATAGTCATACTTACTTGTAGGTGAGAATGGCAGGAAACTGAGCCCGACGGTTGGGGCTCAGCTGCCGCAGGACATCCTGTGACCACCCCGACACCTTCTTGTGACACCGACCGCACTCCAGGTACTCCGTGGCCATGAGATACCAGCGGTCGATGTCACAGACCCTCCTGATGGTCTTGTAGAGGCCAGCCTTGTTGAGGGACCCTCTGCAACCAGGCTGGCTGCATGCCAGCTTGTACGCCCAGATGCGGAGGGGCATCCACAGGAACAGCTGGCATGCAAAGAAGGCGTCGGGGGAGGTGGGTGGCTGATTGTAGATCGGCCGGGGCTGGGGAGGGGACCACCACAGGTTGAGGTCATCTCTCAGGCCTGACCCCCCCCTTCGCACTGTGGGTGAACAGCACCCGACCGATCCATTGCTGCTGGTACGGCGTAAGAGCTGTCCGCCAGCTCAGAGGTAACAGCAGCTGCATGACACACAGAGAGAGATATTAGATTACCAGAAATCTCTAATAATATTTTATTCCAAATACCCAGCTGACCATAATATAACCAATTTACCTCAGCACTTGGGGGAGGCTGTGGAGGCAGGAAGGACTGCTGGGGCAACTCCTCTTCCTCTCTTCGCCCCACAGGGCCAGGGGCCTGCAGACGCGCTGGAGCCGGCTGGACTGCAGGAGGGGCAGGGTCCTGGTCCTGGTCCTGGTCCATGGGCTCCTCGGCAGGTGCTGCAGCAGGTCTCCCATGGGCGGCAGGAGGCAGAGGCTGAAGGAGCGGGGCAGGGATGTGTACAGCTAAGGCTTCAGCAGAAAATAATAAATACATTTAGAATTAGTATACAAGAATAACAAAGAGACATTCAAATAAAAAAAAGAGATAACAAAGAGACATTAAAATATTTCCCCCTAAAAATATACCACCACCTAATTTAATCCAACATTGTTACTGATATAGTATTAGTATTATTTCATATTGTTAGTGTACACAAATCAGAAGACAAAATAAATGTGGCAATTAATGATTGTTATTATCAGTGAGACACAAATTAGAAGACACAATTAGACAACAGAAGCAAAATGCCCATGGAAAAGATACACAACAGAAATGTGATTTGTGCCTATGATGAGATGATGAAGACTGCAGGAGGAGGAGGAGGAGATGCATCCTGAAAGTAGTTAGTAGTAGTTAGTCTGCAGCTAGACTGCAGCAGCAGAAGCAGTGAAGATGTGAGGAGCAGCTACAGCACCAAGACACCAGATGAAGTTAGGCAGACAAATAAAATGAGGGTTTTTTTCTCACCCAAACCTACCTTCTCCATTGTAAAGTTACCAGCCTTTGTCCATTGAATATTGCAATAAAAAAAGGTTCAAGTTAATACAGTACATGGCTGAATACAATCACAATGTCATATCAGTCAGTCAGACATTGAAGACTTCTAAATGTACTTACACTGTTCAACTTCTGTGGCCACCTGGACCAGCTCAGAGTCAGACAGCTCTGGAGCTGGTGGAGAGGAAGACACCCCTGCATCACACACAGAAAGAGTGTCAGACATGGTGCATGGGTAGCAGAGGCTGACTGAATGTGTGTATTGATTGACACTTACTTTGAACTGCAGGCATGGGGGTCACCAACTTTTCACCAAATGAGAAGAGTATTGATATTAGCATTTTGTGCATCAGTGCGAGGATTCACAGTACAATATATTCCAATTGACATTGTATGCACTCAGTCTTACTTGACTCTCTTCTTGTCCTTTGCTTCGTACACGTCCATCAATCTCTCAAATTTGAACTCCCCAAATCCAACAAGTGCCTGGCCCTCCTGGCCAGGCTGTGACGCCCTGACTCTTGCCTCAGCACACAGCCTGTTGAACCTGACAGCCTCCACGACGTCAGGGTAGCCTGAGGCGTAGCGAGCCAGGGCATCCTTGTTGTTCATCAGGGGGCTCTTGGAGGTGTTGCTGTCCCGCTCCTTCTGGTGTTTGGCCACGAGGCTCACAGTCCAGCCCACATCATTCTCCAGCAGCCACTTGAAGGTCTGACCCCGGTCCTTGCCGAACTGAACCGTGCACCGGCTCAGCACCAGCATCTCGTTACCGGGGTCACCACCTTCGGAGATGACGCAGGCCCGGGCCTCTGCCTCCACCTCCTCTGCCTTCCGGGACATTACAGGGGACCCCTGTGCCTGGCCTGGGGCATGACGGGCAGTACCCAGGCTCAGTGCCTGTGGCATAGCCCTCAACACCAGCTCACCGCTGCTGGCAGTCTTCCTCAGTGAGGGATGCTCCATCTAGGCAGAGGCAGATTAAAGGTCAGTGAAACACATATTATAAGGATAAAGGCTGTTTATGAGACAATAAAAGACTGCAACATTCAAGGGTGACAACAGCATCATATTAAGTAGAGTAATCACATGTATGTGTGGATATTGATATAGTTTAATATAGTTAGTTTAACTTACGTTCTCTGATAAGTTCTGAATGTATGCTGTAGAGAGAAGGTGAATGACAAGTGACAGCAGCAGCTGCCGGCACGCGGGGTCTCCTCCGGCACGGAGGACGCGAGCCTTCGCCTGCTCCCTCACCGTCTCAGGCAGCTTCACCCTCCGCGCCTCAGATGACCCTTGCCTGCGGTAGGCTCGGGCCACCTTCGACGCTTCGGGCGAAGGCTTGAGGGTGAGCTTGCGAGACGAAGACTCGAAACGGAATGCTGGACGGAAATCCATTCTACACACATTACACAGAGATAGTTAGTCATGCTGGCATAACACCTAACTAGCAGCAATGCAAGCTTACGTTTGACTGGTAACACTGCATATGTACAACACTCCTCGTACAATAATTATGACATTGGAGGAAAATATATTCATGACACGAGTAGCTCACCGTGCACTTTAAGTGCTGGGTTCCTGTGACAGAGCTTAAAGTGAGCTTAATGCACACATCCAAAATGAGCCAATACTGATTGCATGCAACATTACAACATTATTAACGTTATACGCGTATCAGATCCCCAAAACGGGGGCGCACGCAACCCTGAGAAAAGGGCTTCACGTGAGAGAGAAAAGGGGCATATGTAAATTATCATTCGCTTCACCGTTCATAAAATGCTTAAAAAGCACTTTTAAGCATTTTATGAAGGTGAGACAGCTTACAGTAGCGTAGCATGCCAACGTTACAGTCTGCCAACACTGCACACAGAGCGCAGACGATATAATGAACAGATATGTGTATTTTCGAAGTGTACTTAACGGAGCTAGAAACAGCGGCAATACAAAGGGGTGCGGGCGATGAATATTTGTCTGTAACCTCTACAAATGCTCATTAAACACCGTCAAAAACACGGCCAGTAAATCGTCATTTACACACAGAGGTTTCCGTGATTTTAAGAGTTGAAAATAGCATTAAAGCATTAGCATTAGTTAGCGAGAAGCTACGCCGTGGCGAAAAACGCACACGACGGCGAAACACACACACATATTTCAAGCTGTTTTTTACTCATGTCAGACAGTGAGATATAGCGTCCATGACTCTATTTTAAGATAGATATTTTAGATATATTTGAACTTGAACTTACTTGTTGAGATGTCGCAGCGTTGAAGTGCAAAATCAGAATGACGGGCTCCGCGCTGGCGGGGAGCAAGTAGCCAATAGCGGGGCGGATGACGTCACCACAGCCAATGGGAAGAGCGCTGGCCGAAAGTAGGACAAGCCAATGAAACGTTGCGAGATTTTTCCAAAAAGTAAGACAGGCCAACGGCGAGAGACTAGAGGCGGGACAAGCGAACTTGGGCGGGACTGTGAAAGTAGGACAAAGTAAGACAAGGGCACAGAGAAGAAGGGGCCGTACTAGGCGCATAAAATGCTGCGCATTCTTCTCTGTCTGCCCTCCCCCGACCGCGCGGCCGACGGTCCGCGCGTCACGCCGGCCACCGGGCGCCCCCGCCGCCATGGCGCCGTGCGCCCGCCGGCTGCTGCCCCCGTTCCCCCCGACCGTCTCGGCCGCTTCGCGGCTCCAAATACAGAACACCACCCGACCTTGTCGCCCCGAAAGTAAGACAAAGTAAGACCAAGTAGGACAGCCGTCAATCAGCGAGATGCCGAGCCCCCCTTTATGCAAAGTAGCCACGCGGCCGGGCGAGCGAGAGTAAACAGCGCAGGGCAGCGCAGGGCAGCGCAGCCAGCGGTGCGGTTTCTCCTCCAGAGAAGAGAATGAATTTGATCCCGTTATCACGTTTTATCAAAGATCAAATAGATATTATATTAATTATATTAGCAAAGAAAGGCTTTTTATTGGAATTTTATTATATTTGACGATAGATAGATAGATAGATAGATAGATAGATAGATAGATAGATAAATAGATATGAAGATTGTATTTCTTGCAAAGATCTCTGACTTTCCTGAACACAATAATAATGAGGGACAGACAGCACAGGGATAGAAAATGAAGAATATTTATTTTTAAAACACACACACACACCACACAACAATAAAAATGTCTGTTACACACACACCACACAACAATAAAATTGTCTAAAAATGTCTGTTACACACACACACACCACACAACAATAAAATTGTCTGTTTGTATTGTTTTTGTTTTTTTGGATTAATCTTTCTCCTCCTCCTTCTTTCCTCTCCTCTCTGCCAGCCACAGCTCTACGGACATACAGCTGTACTGAGCACAGAAGTGCTCCCCCTTGTGCCGGCTGTGCCCGTAGTCTTTCTGCTGCGGCTGGCCACACAGGTGGCACCTCCTCAGCTTGTGTGCTTTCCTCTTTTGGGGGGGCTGGCCGCTCTTCTTCTTCTCCTCCTCCTCCTCCTCCTTCATCCACTTCTTGTTCAGCTTCCACAGGGTGGTCCTGGGGATCTTTCCCAGGTCCTCCGGCTTCCTCTGCTGCCCAAGCCACTGGTCCACCGTCCTTCCGCCTGGGCCTTCTGAGGAGGAGCAGAAGAAGAGGCCCTTGTAGTAGGCGTGCCCGGTGTCCACCCTCCTGGGGAAGCTGCAGATCTCGCAGGGGGCTCCAGGCGCCTTCTGGCTCCCGGGGTCGGCCCGCCGCTGGCGGAGGAGCTCCCTGTCCTTCTCTTCCCTCTTCTTCCTCCTGTAAATGGTGCACCTGGTGGGCTGCTTGGGGGGTGCAGGAGGAGGTGGCGAGGAGGTGGAGGCCACGGGAAGCGGCGTGGAGGTGGAGGCCACGGGAAGCGGCGAGGAGGTGGAGGTGGAGGCCATGGGAAGCGGCGAGGAGGTGGAGGCCATGGGAAGCGGCGAGGAGGTGGAGGCCACGGGAAGCGGCGAGGAGGTGGAGGTGGAGGCCATGGGAAGCGGCGAGGAGGTGGAGGTCTTCCTCCTGGAGTTGGAGGTGGAGGGCCGCCGCCTGGTCTTCCTCTTGGGCGAAGGAGGCGAAGGAGGTGGTGAGGGAGAGGGGGAAAACTCCGAGGAAGACGTCGTGGTCTCTTCCACCGGGCAGTAGTCCTGGTCAGAATCACGGCTCATGTCAGACTCTGAAGTCTCAGACTGAGAGACTGAATGGAAGAGAAAGCATAAAAATGAGTCATTAATGTCATTTTTAGGTGTCAAAAGTTGAAAGTGAACAGTAGTCAGTCATGTCAGATACACACCTTCTGTTTGAGGCTCCAGGTGCTTTTTTTTTTCTTGAGCCTTTTTTGGTGCCATCCTCCCTTCCTGTTGACAGACATGTAGAAACAAATTTAATGTGGGTTTCCTGTGTCAAAGAGGCAACACAGTAACAGTTACAAAATCACATTTTCTTGAAAAGTTAGAAATGAAAGAAAGACTCACCTGGTGAAATAAATATCAATGAAATGATGTTGAGGATGATGCTGTTCTTTTGGTTTGTCTGTCTGTGCCCAGGTCAAGCCGTTTGTTTATTTGTATGGGTGGTGGGGGGGGGGTGGATCTATGAAAACCTCCACTGTATCCTCAGCCAATCCTTGTCAGATCCCTCCCCTCAATAGCACCTGGTCAGATCCCTCCCCTGTTAGCACCTGGTCAGATCCCCCCCCCCTTAGCACCCAGGCACCTTCCCGTCTCTGATCTATGGGGGCATTGACCCCCGTCAGCCCGCACACTTCCTTGCTCCCGTAGATCAAGGACGACGGGGATTAACAGGGGATTAACAGGAAACAGCAGGAAACCTGTGATGTCCTTTCCCACCCTCCGTGGGTGGGTGGGTGGGTGGGAGGGGGGAGGAAGGAGATCAACAGGGACAGCAACACCTCACCTGTGTGGGTGTGGGTTTGTGTGAACTGGTCATGGCTGGATTATACTGTGATTGTCCTTAATACTCAGCAAAACCTCTGGGACTTGTCAAAGACCTTGTTCTACCATTTTAAGCCATTCCAAAGTCTGATTTTATTCAAATCTATGTCAACACTGTCTTATTCAATAAAAGAGGATATTTTTACATGCCAGGTTCTTTGTTTTTATTTCATCATTGTGAAATGACCTGTAAAAATGTGCATTTATTGAGTGACACATCTGTGAAGCTTGTATTGTGTACATTTTGGGGATAGAAGTCACTCGATGACAAAACACAACAGCATGCCAGATGTCAATTTCAACTTGGCTTTATTGTCATTACAAGACAAAGTTATGCTTTCAGCCTTTCTCTTGCTGTACTTGAACTGATACTGCTGACTGTCACATGTTGTAGGTACAAGTGCTTCTGAAACAAAGTTGTGTGGCCAGTCCACCATTCAACAATTATTTGCAGAGTGACATTGGATTCATGCTAAATATTCACATGACATGTGCTGTAGGTACAAGTGCTTCAGACTGTGAACTGAAACAAAGTTGTGTGGCCAGTCCACCATTCAACAGTTATTTGCAAAGTGACATTGGATTAATGCTAAATATTCACATGACATGTGCTGTAGGTACAATTGCTTCAGAGCCATTTACATGACAAGTGCTGTAGGTACAAGTGCTTCAGAGCCATTTACATGACGTGCTGTAGGTACAAGTGCTTCAGAGCCATTTACATTATTGAAACTATTTACAGTAAGTGCTTTTAGGGACAAACTATTTACAATTTTTCATAAGTGCTGTGAGGGATATTTCATAAGTGCTGTGGCTGGCTGGCTGGCTGGCTGGCTGGACTCTGCAGACAACACAATTAACAAATAGCTGTTAGAGAGAGGCAGTGTAACAATTGCAGAGCAGTATTGACAAAAATAAAGTTCATGTCAAATGTATGAAGGAGGTAATGGTGTACAACATAAGACAAATTACCTTAAGGATCTTTGCTCCTTTTCTCAGCCAGCCATTCCTCCACCGAGCGGCCTTCAGCCCAGGAGCAGAAGTGCTCTCCTCCATAGCGGCTGTGGCCATATTCTTTGGTCTTTGGCTGGCCACAGCGCTTGCACCGGAAGTGCTGGAATGTCTTCCTTGGTGCCTTGAGGAGAGCACCCTCATCCTGGGACTGTTGTTGCTGGTGCTGCTCCCTCATTTTCCTCTGCCAGGCCGTGGACCGCGGCACCGCTGGCTGAGAGGAGGCGGCAGCAGCGGTGGGGGCAGAGGAAGCAGCAGAGGAGGAAGCAGCAGAGGAGGAAGCAGCAGAGGAGGCCGCAGCGGTGGGGGCAGCGGAGGCAGCTGAGGCAGCAGCGGTGGGGGCAGAGGAGGCAGCAGCGGTGGGGGCAGAGGAGGCAGCAGCGGTGGGGGCAGAGGAGGCAGCAGCGGTGGGGCAGAGGAGGCTGCAGCTGAGGTGGAAGGGGCGTCCGAGGAGGAGGAGGCCGCAGTGGCACAGAGGAGCTCGTAGAGGGTGGGCCAGAGTCTGGTCAGGCTGCACCGGCTCCGTCGGCTGCCGCCTGCGGAGTGCTGGGCCCCGGCACCGCCACGGAGAGGGTGTCCCTCATCATTGCTTTGCTCCTCTCGTTGTGCCTGATGAAAAATAAAAATACAATTATTCATTCAAAATAATTCAGACATTCTTCCTGTCAGTCACAGTATGACATGCCAAATGAGGTCTTACCACTGCAGAAGGGTCCGGTGGTTCACATCAAAAAGCTGGATGGAGGTGCTTGTCATGAGGGCCTGGCAGTTCAGGAGGTTGTCTCGGATGAGACTGTAGTCCCTCATGATAGCACCCCAGCGGTTGATCCGGACCCCGGCGATGGTACGGCCCTCATGGTGCATGCGGCACAGTTCTGGCCTGGTGACGCAGCTCCACGAGGGCGAGGGCCAGACTCACCACGTGCTGGTATCCGCCGTGACCGTCTGGCCCCATCGCATCCTGCAACAGAGGCCGGAGAAACATCATGAACACATGATCACAGTGACTAAAGGCACTTTGATAACAATAACAGAGGACTTCAGTGCACTTACGTCTTCCTCCTCCTCGACCTGCTGCAGCTCCATCCCAGGGGCGTCATCTTGGGATGGAGCTGTGTGGGCAGGGCCCGACTGGGATGACGAGGCGGCGGCGGCGGCGGCGGCGGCGGCGGCGGGGGCAGGAGCGGGAGCGGGGGTGGCGGCAGCGGCGGCAGCGGCGGCAGCAGCGGCGGCAGCAGCAGCGGCGGCAGCAGCGGCAGCAGCGGCAGCAGCGGCAGCGGGCTGAGCCGAGTGGATGAGCTGGTGGTGGTGTTCCAGGAGCCGTACCTCCTCCGGCTCCTCCTCGAACCCCTCATCCAAGTCATCCCCCCACTCCTCTTCAGCCTCGTCCATCCCATCCGGAGCGTCGGGATCCCTGCCCAGATCCTCCTGCAGCACGGCGCCTGTCTGGGAGTACAGGTACTGCACCCCAATCAGCTCCCCTGGAAAACACACACACACACACACACACACACACACACACACACACAGACAGACAGACAGACAGACAGACAGACCGTTAGATCAGTCAACTTGGTGACAGCCTGTGTGCCTGCTTCAATAAAAGGAGCTCTCCCTGATGACTCACCTGTGTACTCCCTGGGCTTGGTGTAGTTTTCAACCAGCGTCTGACCCAGGAGTTCCTGGGTCAGCTGGTTGAAGCCGTGCTGCAGCCGGGCGCTGTAGCAACGCAGCGTCACCTTGCTGCCACCCTCCACTGCTGCCCTGGCGCGGTTCTCGTTCCACCTGACCAGGCCCTCCAGCAGGTAAACCTGGAAGTGGAGGGCACTGGCTGAAGTGCCTGGGACAAGGAGAGGGGGGAGAGAGAGGAGAGAAAATAAGTTCAACACACCCAGCTGTTTGCATTTGCTTTTCCCTCTCTCTCTCAGCTTGAAAATGAAAATGCTTACCTGGAATGAACCGGCACTGGTGGAGGTGGAAGGACTCCAGGGAAGTGGAGCCTCTGGCGCAGCGGTAGACTGGGAGCGTGACCCCCCCTTTGGTCACCTCCCCCGTCTTGCAGTAGAGCGCCACTCCCTGGGGATCCTGGATGCAGTGGAGGTGGCGACGCTGCGTGCTCCAGATCTCCTCCATCCTGGCACGGTCGATGAGCGGGACGCCCATGGTGTCTGTCCCCTCCCAGAAGGCGTCCAGCACCTCCTGGAGGAGCCGCTCCGTCTCGTCCGCACCGCGCGTGCGGCGGCAACAGTGACGGGCGAGCTCCACGGCAGACAGCTTGATGTGGGCGTCCCTCCCCTCCTGGGACTGCTTGGCCTCTCTCAGGCGGGCGACGTCTCCGCCGTCCCACTCGAAGATGGCAAAGGAGAGCCTCGCCATGAAGAGGCCGTACAGCTGGTGGCTGTCGGTGGTCAAGCCCCGTGCGAAGCGCCGCATGAGGTGCCACACGTCCAGCCTGATGACCAGCTGGTCCCACTCGTGGAACATGGCCGCCGTCTTCGGTTGTCCCATGGCGGAACAGCAGTCCCGGTCCACGGACAAGACCTTCGGAGGGGCCTTCCCGGCTTCTCGGTACCGCCGCATCAGTCCGGCTGCCATGGGCAGAAGCCCGTCCCCCTCGGCGGCAGTGAGGACGGACATGAGCACCTGGCCGTACTCGTTGCCCACGTTGGTCACCCAGGCAGCCGTAGCGGCGGCAGCGCCCGCAAGCTTCTTGGTCATCTGTAAAATGAGCACAGAGACGGCCGTTATGACACATTACATTAGACGGAATTAGTTAAAGTGCAGGCTTCTTCAAAGACATGGTCATGTACTCGTAAACAAAGCTTGCCTTCTTGGTGGAGTCCATCTTTAAGATGTCCCCGAAGATGGACGTCACCCTGGCCTTCGTCTCCTCGGCCCTGGTCAGGCAGTCCCTGACGTAGACCGCCATCAGCCAGGGGCTGCCAGGTACGGGGTGCATGGGTGGTAGGTGGTGGCTGCGCCGCCGCCACCACACCCGGCACGCGAAGCTTGCGGAGCACGGAAAGGTAGCTCATCGATTGTGCCATCCACTCTCTGGTGTGCTGCTCCACCAGACAAGCGCGGAGGCGAGCCGCACCGTTGCCCAGGGTGCGCTCCTTTAACTGCCCGACCACCACCTTGTCACAGGACATCCTGTGAGAGAAAAGTACAGAGAGAAGAACAGGCAATTAACAGGAAGGTCACGTCACAACTAAAATCAACTTGAAGAAATATTACAGTGACTCATTTCACTTTAGTATTTCATCGATTCATTTATTATTTATTCATTTCAATTGATTATCAACTTACTTGTACGTGAGAACAGCTGGGAACGCCTCCTGGTGAGCCAGGTCCAGCTGATCTAAGATGTCCTGCGCCCAGCCTGCAAACTTCCTCTGGCAGGAACGGCATTCCAGGTACTCCGTGCCCATGAAGTACCAGCCGCTGCTGTCCAAGGAAGAACAGGAAGAACGGGCGCTGGAAGAAGGCGTGGGCGGAGGCGGGGGGCTGAGTGTACAGGGGCCGGGCTCCGGGGGGGAACCACCACAGGCGGAGGTTGGAGGTGAGGACGACCTGCCCGCCGGCGGTCCTGGTGAACAGAGCCCGGCCCAGCCACTCCTGCTGCTCCTCTGGCAGCGTCAGCCTCCAGCTCTTAGGCAGCAGCTACAACACAGCAATATCAACTGGTTAATACAAAGAACTACATACACAATGTCAAAAATACAGATATTCAGCTTGACTGGGCGTACCTCTGCGCCGGAGACTGACTGCACTACAACAGGCTGCCCTCGTCTCTCAGCCGTGGAGCGGGTGTGATGGGGTGGGGCGTCCGCTGGTGGGGTGGCAGCTGGTGGGGCGGCAGCAGGTGGGACGTCAGCTGGTGGGGCGGCAGCAGGTGGGACGTCCACGGCAGCTGCAAAGGACAGACTCACAGTTGTCACTCTGTAATGTCATGTGCATATTGTTGATACACCAGTGTTACACTAGAAGGTTGAAAAGCAATGGCATTAGTGACAGGTTATTCTTCAGGAAGCACAATGAAGAATGCTATACAAGCCAAATGAAAGAAAAGCAGGGTTGAATGACTGAAGATGAAATGCAATTAAGCGCAGGTTAGAAGTATAATGACAACTGTCTACACTACAGACACAGTTTTAGTCAAATGGGATTATTCACAAGACAAGTACATGTTCTACAACACAGAGGGACTACACCAAGCCACAGTGGAAACACACAATGATTATTTACAAGAGAGCGTTAAGCCCTGATCAAGAGATGATTCAATGAAATGGTGGAAGCAGCCACACAGAATTCACCAGGCAGTTGAGCCGTGCAGATACAGGTAATGACCACATGAGGGCCACACTTACCTTATCCCCACTAATATTACATCCTTTCTTTTTGAGAGCTTAAAAAAAGGTTACACAAGTCAAATTATTCACAGAATTCACAGAATTTTTATTCATCATTGTTGTGTGTGTGTGTGTGTGTGTGTGTACTCACGCTGAGAGTCGACCTCCATGGCGGCGGCGAGGAGCGCGCTGTCCGAGGGCTCGGCAGGGTCTACAGATGCAGCGCCTGCTTCCACACAGAAGAAAAACATACAATTTGGAAGATGGGTTTTTACAAGCTGTTGTACGTGTGTAAAGAACAGGAACAGGGCACTTACTCGGGGGAGGAGGAGGGCGGCGCGTGGCCCGCCGGGGGGGGGGGAGCGGCCGCCGTCTGCTCCTTGTCCCGGCCCAGCACGTAGCACTGCAGCGTGTGCATCTGGGACCCCACCACCACATTGTGCTTCCTCAGCCACCGCACAAAGCTACAGACATGACAACAACAAGTCAGAGCAGTACTTCACACAGCATCACACACACCATCTCTGCCATCAATTAATAATAATAATAATACATTTAATTTGTAATTCACTTTTCATTTGAAGTAAATCTCAAAGTGCTACAGAGGAAAGGAGAAATACAATAATTACAGACATGACCAAGTCAGAGCAGTACTTCACACAGCATCACACACATCATCTCTGCCATCAATTACAATACTTACGTTTGACTCTCACCGCTGGCGGACTCGTACAGGGCCCTGTAGGTCTCCTGCGCATGGACGCCAAACCCCACCAGCGTCTGGTCCAGGCCCCTCACAGGCAGAGAGCCCTCGCACATCCTACGGCTCCTGATGAGCGCCACCATCTCCGGGAAGAGCTGGCCGTAGGCGTCGAGGGCGTCTTTGTTGCCCATGAGGGGCGTCTGGGTGGTGTCCCCACCCGCTCTCTCCTTCTGGTGGGACGCCAGCAGGCCGCAGGCGTATCCCACGTCGTGGGTCAGCAGCCACTTGAATGTTTGACCCCGGTACTGGCCAAACTGCAGCTCCCTCTCACTGAGCAGCAGCTGGCGGCACGCGGGGTCTCCTCCGGCACGGAGGACGCGAGCCTTCGCCTGCTCCCTCACCGTCTCAGGCAGCTTCACCCTCCGCGCCTCAGATGACCCTCGCCTGCGGTAGGCTCGGGCCACCTTCGACGCTTCGGGCGAAGGCTTGAGGGTGAGCTTGCGAGACGAAGACTCGAAGCGGAATGCTGGGTGGAAATCCATTCTACACACATTACACAGAGATAGTTAATCATGCTGGCATAACACCGAGAAAAGGGGCATATGTAAATTATCATTCGCTTCACCGTTCATAAAATGCTTAAAAAGCACTTTTAAGCATTTTATGAAGGTGAGACAGCTTACAGTAGCGTAGCATGCCAACGTTACAGTCTGCCAACACTGCACACAGAGCGCAGACGATATAATGAACAAATATGTGTATTTTCAAAGTGTACTTTCATTGTGCAATAGCATTTTAACAGCTTTACGCACGTAACGGAGCTAGAAACAGCGGCAATACAAACGGGTGCGGGCGATTTCACGATCAATATTTGTCTGTAACCTCTACAAATGCTCATTAAACACCGTCAAAAACACGGCCAGTAAAACGTCATTTACACACAGGGGTTTCCGTGATTTTAAGAGTTTAAAATAGCATTAAAGCATTGGCATTAGTTAGCCCGTGGCGAAAAACGCACACGACGGCGAAACACACACACATATTTCGAGCTGTTTTTTACTCATGTCAGACAGTGAGATATAGCGTCCATGACTCTATTTTAAGGCTTAGATATATTTGAACTTGAACTTACTTGTTGAGATGTCGCAGTGTTGAAGTGCAAAATCAGAATGACGGGCTCTGCGCTGGCGGGGAGCAAGTAGCCAATAGCGGGGCGGATGACGTCACCACAGCCAATGGGAAGAGCGCTGGCCGAAAGTAGGACAAGCCAATGAAACGTTGCAAGATTTTTCCAAAAAGTAAGACAGGCCAACGGCGAGAGACTAGAGGCGGGACAAGCGAACTTGGGCGGGACTGTGAAAGTAGGACAAAGTAAGACAAGGGCACAGAGAAGAAGGGGCCGTACTAGGCGCAAGGATGACACGCAAATCCGTGAAGCGCACCATCTTTTCCCAAGCGGCCGGCTGGCAAAGCGCTCCCCGTGGCACGGCGGACGACAACCGGAAGAGTGCAGCGGCGGCCAGCTCCCAACCGTTCCCCGGAACACTGTAACACGGCGGACGACAACCGGAAGAGTGCAGCGGCTTCCGGAGACGGCAGTGCCGTGGGAATGCCTGTGAGAAACGCCTACCGTGACCACTTCAACAACCTGTGAATGAGGCTCACTTTGACCGATACAGAGCATATTGCTAATGGGTCAGCTCATTACCAATCTTCTCTGTATCGTTCCAATTTGATGAAAAAAAAAAAATTGGAACGCTACAGAGAAGATTAGATGTCCGGGGTTGGCCCATTACCAATCTTCTCTGTATCGTTCCAATTTGATGAAAATATTTGCCATTTGTTGCAGACAAAGGAGACGTGACATTCAGTGACACTCGGAAATTCTGGCGGAGATTCTTACAGTATTCCTGCATTCTCTTGAAAATGTCTTTTATTTTGTTACCCAGGTGGGAGATTCATGCTGCATTGACTGACGCTGGGAAATTCGGCATTTTGGCGGAGATTCTTACAGCATTCTCTGGGAAATGTGGGTTTTGTTGTTGCAGACATGGGAGACGTGTGCTGCATTCAGTGACACTGGGAAATTCGGGCCTTTGGCCGAGACTCTTCTGTCTCCGAACCTTTGAAACTTACTCAGCGTAACGGCTTTGCCAAACGTGCTTAAGTTCCTCTGTCTCCTTGCCCCCTGAAAAATGACCTGAACTATCTGGTAATCTGTCAAGGACACTTGCCCTGGCCATCTCAGCAGCCTGAAAAGGTGGGAAGCTTCTCTGCACTCAGGTTTACATGCTTTGTCCTATTCGCGGGTCTTTTGCAGTAGCAAAGGAAGATTTACATGCGAAAACTTGTGGCTGTGCACTTTTCAAGGTGAAAGGGTTGCTTGCAAAGTCCCCTCCCCCCACCCCCAAGCCTAAGGGGAAAGCCTGGGATGTAGGCAGAGGGGCCTCGCTCAGAGCAGCCCTAGGGCGTGTCCTGGGAGGGGATGGGCTGGGCTTAGGGCCCGAGTGCAGGCTCAGGCTTGGAGGCCGAGCTGGGCTCCGGCCCCTCTTCCAGTGTCTGTGCCACTCTGGTCTTGCCCACTTTGTCAAATTCACAAACATACCGAAAGAAGTTGCCATTTCAAACTAAACTCATCTAAGCAGAGGTCTACAACAGAAAGAGCTTCTCCCCGCAGACGCTAATGGGTGGCGCCTAGTGAAAAAGCGCCTCAGCTGTTGCTCCGCGTAAAGGGGGCCCTTCTGCCCGGGGGGGATTAAGTAGCAGGCAACGTTGGGGGTTGAAATGTACTTGCCCAGGCAGTACATATGATAACATTGGATCGATACAGAGAAGATTAGCATGGCCCCTGCGAAAGGATGACACGCAAATCCGTGAAGCGCTCCATCTTTTCCCAAGCGGCCGGCTGGCAAAGCGCTCCCCGTGGCACGGCGGACGACAACCGGAAGAGTGCAGCGGCGGCCAGCTCCCAACCGTTCCCCGGAACACTGTAACACGGCGGACGACAACCGGAAGAGTGCAGCGGCTTCCGGAGACGGCAGTGCCGTGGGAATGCCTGTGAGAAACGCCTACCGTGACCACTTCAACAACCTGTGAATGAGGCTCACTTTGACCGATACAGAGCATATTGCTAATGGGTCAGCTCATTACCAATCTTCTCTGTATCGTTCCAATTTGATGAAAAAAAAAAAATTGGAACGCTACAGAGAAGATTAGATGTCCGGGGTTGGCCCATTACCAATCTTCTCTGTATCGTTCCAATTTGATGAAAATATTTGCCATTTGTTGCAGACAAAGGAGACGTGACATTCAGTGACACTCGGAAATTCTGGCGGAGATTCTTACAGTATTCCTGCATTCTCTTGAAAATGTCTTTTATTTTGTTACCCAGGTGGGAGATTCATGCTGCATTGACTGACGCTGGGAAATTCGGCATTTTGGCGGAGATTCTTACAGCATTCTCTGGGAAATGTGGGTTTTGTTGTTGCAGACATGGGAGACGTGTGCTGCATTCAGTGACACTGGGAAATTCGGGCCTTTGGCCGAGACTCTTCTGTCTCCGAACCTTTGAAACTTACTCAGCGTAACGGCTTTGCCAAACGTGCTTAAGTTCCTCTGTCTCCTTGCCCCCTGAAAAATGACCTGAACTATCTGGTAATCTGTCAAGGACACTTGCCCTGGCCATCTCAGCAGCCTGAAAAGGTGGGAAGCTTCTCTGCACTCAGGTTTACATGCTTTGTCCTATTCGCGGGTCTTTTGCAGTAGCAAAGGAAGATTTACATGCGAAAACTTGTGGCTGTGCACTTTTCAAGGTGAAAGGGTTGCTTGCAAAGTCCCCTCCCCCCACCCCCAAGCCTAAGGGGAAAGCCTGGGATGTAGGCAGAGGGGCCTCGCTCAGAGCAGCCCTAGGGCGTGTCCTGGGAGGGGATGGGCTGGGCTTAGGGCCCGAGTGCAGGCTCAGGCTTGGAGGCCGAGCTGGGCTCCGGCCCCTCTTCCAGTGTCTGTGCCACTCTGGTCTTGCCCACTTTGTCAAATTCACAAACATACCGAAAGAAGTTGCCATTTCAAACTAAACTCATCTAAGCAGAGGTCTACAACAGAAAGAGCTTCTCCCCGCAGACGCTAATGGGTGGCGCCTAGTGAAAAAGCGCCTCAGCTGTTGCTCCGCGTAAAGGGGGCCCTTCTGCCCGGGGGGGATTAAGTAGCAGGCAACGTTGGGGGTTGAAATGTACTTGCCCAGGCAGTACATATGATAACATTGGATCGATACAGAGAAGATTAGCATGGCCCCTGCGAAAGGATGACACGCAAATCCGTGAAGCGCTCCATCTTTTCCCAAGCGGCCGGCTGGCAAAGCGCTCCCCGTGGCACGGCGGACGACAACCGGAAGAGTGCAGCGGCGGCCAGCTCCCAACCGTTCCCCGGAACACTGTAACACGGCGGACGACAACCGGAAGAGTGCAGCGGCTTCCGGAGACGGCAGTGCCGTGGGAATGCCTGTGAGAAACGCCTACCGTGACCACTTCAACAACCTGTGAATGAGGCTCACTTTGACCGATACAGAGCATATTGCTAATGGGTCAGCTCATTACCAATCTTCTCTGTATCGTTCCAATTTGATGAAAAAAAAAAAATTGGAACGCTACAGAGAAGATTAGATGTCCGGGGTTGGCCCATTACCAATCTTCTCTGTATCGTTCCAATTTGATGAAAATATTTGCCATTTGTTGCAGACAAAGGAGACGTGACATTCAGTGACACTCGGAAATTCTGGCGGAGATTCTTACAGTATTCCTGCATTCTCTTGAAAATGTCTTTTATTTTGTTACCCAGGTGGGAGATTCATGCTGCATTGACTGACGCTGGGAAATTCGGCATTTTGGCGGAGATTCTTACAGCATTCTCTGGGAAATGTGGGTTTTGTTGTTGCAGACATGGGAGACGTGTGCTGCATTCAGTGACACTGGGAAATTCGGGCCTTTGGCCGAGACTCTTCTGTCTCCGAACCTTTGAAACTTACTCAGCGTAACGGCTTTGCCAAACGTGCTTAAGTTCCTCTGTCTCCTTGCCCCCTGAAAAATGACCTGAACTATCTGGTAATCTGTCAAGGACACTTGCCCTGGCCATCTCAGCAGCCTGAAAAGGTGGGAAGCTTCTCTGCACTCAGGTTTACATGCTTTGTCCTATTCGCGGGTCTTTTGCAGTAGCAAAGGAAGATTTACATGCGAAAACTTGTGGCTGTGCACTTTTCAAGGTGAAAGGGTTGCTTGCAAAGTCCCCTCCCCCCACCCCCAAGCCTAAGGGGAAAGCCTGGGATGTAGGCAGAGGGGCCTCGCTCAGAGCAGCCCTAGGGCGTGTCCTGGGAGGGGATGGGCTGGGCTTAGGGCCCGAGTGCAGGCTCAGGCTTGGAGGCCGAGCTGGGCTCCGGCCCCTCTTCCAGTGTCTGTGCCACTCTGGTCTTGCCCACTTTGTCAAATTCACAAACATACCGAAAGAAGTTGCCATTTCAAACTAAACTCATCTAAGCAGAGGTCTACAACAGAAAGAGCTTCTCCCCGCAGACGCTAATGGGTGGCGCCTAGTGAAAAAGCGCCTCAGCTGTTGCTCCGCGTAAAGGGGGCCCTTCTGCCCGGGGGGGATTAAGTAGCAGGCAACGTTGGGGGTTGAAATGTACTTGCCCAGGCAGTACATATGATAACATTGGATCGATACAGAGAAGATTAGCATGGCCCCTGCGAAAGGATGACACGCAAATCCGTGAAGCGCTCCATCTTTTCCCAAGCGGCCGGCTGGCAAAGCGCTCCCCGTGGCACGGCGGACGACAACCGGAAGAGTGCAGCGGCGGCCAGCTCCCAACCGTTCCCCGGAACACTGTAACACGGCGGACGACAACCGGAAGAGTGCAGCGGCTTCCGGAGACGGCAGTGCCGTGGGAATGCCTGTGAGAAACGCCTACCGTGACCACTTCAACAACCTGTGAATGAGGCTCACTTTGACCGATACAGAGCATATTGCTAATGGGTCAGCTCATTACCAATCTTCTCTGTATCGTTCCAATTTGATGAAAAAAAAAAAATTGGAACGCTACAGAGAAGATTAGATGTCCGGGGTTGGCCCATTACCAATCTTCTCTGTATCGTTCCAATTTGATGAAAATATTTGCCATTTGTTGCAGACAAAGGAGACGTGACATTCAGTGACACTCGGAAATTCTGGCGGAGATTCTTACAGTATTCCTGCATTCTCTTGAAAATGTCTTTTATTTTGTTACCCAGGTGGGAGATTCATGCTGCATTGACTGACGCTGGGAAATTCGGCATTTTGGCGGAGATTCTTACAGCATTCTCTGGGAAATGTGGGTTTTGTTGTTGCAGACATGGGAGACGTGTGCTGCATTCAGTGACACTGGGAAATTCGGGCCTTTGGCCGAGACTCTTCTGTCTCCGAACCTTTGAAACTTACTCAGCGTAACGGCTTTGCCAAACGTGCTTAAGTTCCTCTGTCTCCTTGCCCCCTGAAAAATGACCTGAACTATCTGGTAATCTGTCAAGGACACTTGCCCTGGCCATCTCAGCAGCCTGAAAAGGTGGGAAGCTTCTCTGCACTCAGGTTTACATGCTTTGTCCTATTCGCGGGTCTTTTGCAGTAGCAAAGGAAGATTTACATGCGAAAACTTGTGGCTGTGCACTTTTCAAGGTGAAAGGGTTGCTTGCAAAGTCCCCTCCCCCCACCCCCAAGCCTAAGGGGAAAGCCTGGGATGTAGGCAGAGGGGCCTCGCTCAGAGCAGCCCTAGGGCGTGTCCTGGGAGGGGATGGGCTGGGCTTAGGGCCCGAGTGCAGGCTCAGGCTTGGAGGCCGAGCTGGGCTCCGGCCCCTCTTCCAGTGTCTGTGCCACTCTGGTCTTGCCCACTTTGTCAAATTCACAAACATACCGAAAGAAGTTGCCATTTCAAACTAAACTCATCTAAGCAGAGGTCTACAACAGAAAGAGCTTCTCCCCGCAGACGCTAATGGGTGGCGCCTAGTGAAAAAGCGCCTCAGCTGTTGCTCCGCGTAAAGGGGGCCCTTCTGCCCGGGGGGGATTAAGTAGCAGGCAACGTTGGGGGTTGAAATGTACTTGCCCAGGCAGTACATATGATAACATTGGATCGATACAGAGAAGATTAGCATGGCCCCTGCGAAAGGATGACACGCAAATCCGTGAAGCGCTCCATCTTTTCCCAAGCGGCCGGCTGGCAAAGCGCTCCCCGTGGCACGGCGGACGACAACCGGAAGAGTGCAGCGGCGGCCAGCTCCCAACCGTTCCCCGGAACACTGTAACACGGCGGACGACAACCGGAAGAGTGCAGCGGCTTCCGGAGACGGCAGTGCCGTGGGAATGCCTGTGAGAAACGCCTACCGTGACCACTTCAACAACCTGTGAATGAGGCTCACTTTGACCGATACAGAGCATATTGCTAATGGGTCAGCTCATTACCAATCTTCTCTGTATCGTTCCAATTTGATGAAAAAAAAAAAATTGGAACGCTACAGAGAAGATTAGATGTCCGGGGTTGGCCCATTACCAATCTTCTCTGTATCGTTCCAATTTGATGAAAATATTTGCCATTTGTTGCAGACAAAGGAGACGTGACATTCAGTGACACTCGGAAATTCTGGCGGAGATTCTTACAGTATTCCTGCATTCTCTTGAAAATGTCTTTTATTTTGTTACCCAGGTGGGAGATTCATGCTGCATTGACTGACGCTGGGAAATTCGGCATTTTGGCGGAGATTCTTACAGCATTCTCTGGGAAATGTGGGTTTTGTTGTTGCAGACATGGGAGACGTGTGCTGCATTCAGTGACACTGGGAAATTCGGGCCTTTGGCCGAGACTCTTCTGTCTCCGAACCTTTGAAACTTACTCAGCGTAACGGCTTTGCCAAACGTGCTTAAGTTCCTCTGTCTCCTTGCCCCCTGAAAAATGACCTGAACTATCTGGTAATCTGTCAAGGACACTTGCCCTGGCCATCTCAGCAGCCTGAAAAGGTGGGAAGCTTCTCTGCACTCAGGTTTACATGCTTTGTCCTATTCGCGGGTCTTTTGCAGTAGCAAAGGAAGATTTACATGCGAAAACTTGTGGCTGTGCACTTTTCAAGGTGAAAGGGTTGCTTGCAAAGTCCCCTCCCCCCACCCCCAAGCCTAAGGGGAAAGCCTGGGATGTAGGCAGAGGGGCCTCGCTCAGAGCAGCCCTAGGGCGTGTCCTGGGAGGGGATGGGCTGGGCTTAGGGCCCGAGTGCAGGCTCAGGCTTGGAGGCCGAGCTGGGCTCCGGCCCCTCTTCCAGTGTCTGTGCCACTCTGGTCTTGCCCACTTTGTCAAATTCACAAACATACCGAAAGAAGTTGCCATTTCAAACTAAACTCATCTAAGCAGAGGTCTACAACAGAAAGAGCTTCTCCCCGCAGACGCTAATGGGTGGCGCCTAGTGAAAAAGCGCCTCAGCTGTTGCTCCGCGTAAAGGGGGCCCTTCTGCCCGGGGGGGATTAAGTAGCAGGCAACGTTGGGGGTTGAAATGTACTTGCCCAGGCAGTACATATGATAACATTGGATCGATACAGAGAAGATTAGCATGGCCCCTGCGAAAGGATGACACGCAAATCCGTGAAGCGCTCCATCTTTTCCCAAGCGGCCGGCTGGCAAAGCGCTCCCCGTGGCACGGCGGACGACAACCGGAAGAGTGCAGCGGCGGCCAGCTCCCAACCGTTCCCCGGAACACTGTAACACGGCGGACGACAACCGGAAGAGTGCAGCGGCTTCCGGAGACGGCAGTGCCGTGGGAATGCCTGTGAGAAACGCCTACCGTGACCACTTCAACAACCTGTGAATGAGGCTCACTTTGACCGATACAGAGCATATTGCTAATGGGTCAGCTCATTACCAATCTTCTCTGTATCGTTCCAATTTGATGAAAAAAAAAAAATTGGAACGCTACAGAGAAGATTAGATGTCCGGGGTTGGCCCATTACCAATCTTCTCTGTATCGTTCCAATTTGATGAAAATATTTGCCATTTGTTGCAGACAAAGGAGACGTGACATTCAGTGACACTCGGAAATTCTGGCGGAGATTCTTACAGTATTCCTGCATTCTCTTGAAAATGTCTTTTATTTTGTTACCCAGGTGGGAGATTCATGCTGCATTGACTGACGCTGGGAAATTCGGCATTTTGGCGGAGATTCTTACAGCATTCTCTGGGAAATGTGGGTTTTGTTGTTGCAGACATGGGAGACGTGTGCTGCATTCAGTGACACTGGGAAATTCGGGCCTTTGGCCGAGACTCTTCTGTCTCCGAACCTTTGAAACTTACTCAGCGTAACGGCTTTGCCAAACGTGCTTAAGTTCCTCTGTCTCCTTGCCCCCTGAAAAATGACCTGAACTATCTGGTAATCTGTCAAGGACACTTGCCCTGGCCATCTCAGCAGCCTGAAAAGGTGGGAAGCTTCTCTGCACTCAGGTTTACATGCTTTGTCCTATTCGCGGGTCTTTTGCAGTAGCAAAGGAAGATTTACATGCGAAAACTTGTGGCTGTGCACTTTTCAAGGTGAAAGGGTTGCTTGCAAAGTCCCCTCCCCCCACCCCCAAGCCTAAGGGGAAAGCCTGGGATGTAGGCAGAGGGGCCTCGCTCAGAGCAGCCCTAGGGCGTGTCCTGGGAGGGGATGGGCTGGGCTTAGGGCCCGAGTGCAGGCTCAGGCTTGGAGGCCGAGCTGGGCTCCGGCCCCTCTTCCAGTGTCTGTGCCACTCTGGTCTTGCCCACTTTGTCAAATTCACAAACATACCGAAAGAAGTTGCCATTTCAAACTAAACTCATCTAAGCAGAGGTCTACAACAGAAAGAGCTTCTCCCCGCAGACGCTAATGGGTGGCGCCTAGTGAAAAAGCGCCTCAGCTGTTGCTCCGCGTAAAGGGGGCCCTTCTGCCCGGGGGGGATTAAGTAGCAGGCAACGTTGGGGGTTGAAATGTACTTGCCCAGGCAGTACATATGATAACATTGGATCGATACAGAGAAGATTAGCATGGCCCCTGCGAAAGGATGACACGCAAATCCGTGAAGCGCTCCATCTTTTCCCAAGCGGCCGGCTGGCAAAGCGCTCCCCGTGGCACGGCGGACGACAACCGGAAGAGTGCAGCGGCGGCCAGCTCCCAACCGTTCCCCGGAACACTGTAACACGGCGGACGACAACCGGAAGAGTGCAGCGGCTTCCGGAGACGGCAGTGCCGTGGGAATGCCTGTGAGAAACGCCTACCGTGACCACTTCAACAACCTGTGAATGAGGCTCACTTTGACCGATACAGAGCATATTGCTAATGGGTCAGCTCATTACCAATCTTCTCTGTATCGTTCCAATTTGATGAAAAAAAAAAAATTGGAACGCTACAGAGAAGATTAGATGTCCGGGGTTGGCCCATTACCAATCTTCTCTGTATCGTTCCAATTTGATGAAAATATTTGCCATTTGTTGCAGACAAAGGAGACGTGACATTCAGTGACACTCGGAAATTCTGGCGGAGATTCTTACAGTATTCCTGCATTCTCTTGAAAATGTCTTTTATTTTGTTACCCAGGTGGGAGATTCATGCTGCATTGACTGACGCTGGGAAATTCGGCATTTTGGCGGAGATTCTTACAGCATTCTCTGGGAAATGTGGGTTTTGTTGTTGCAGACATGGGAGACGTGTGCTGCATTCAGTGACACTGGGAAATTCGGGCCTTTGGCCGAGACTCTTCTGTCTCCGAACCTTTGAAACTTACTCAGCGTAACGGCTTTGCCAAACGTGCTTAAGTTCCTCTGTCTCCTTGCCCCCTGAAAAATGACCTGAACTATCTGGTAATCTGTCAAGGACACTTGCCCTGGCCATCTCAGCAGCCTGAAAAGGTGGGAAGCTTCTCTGCACTCAGGTTTACATGCTTTGTCCTATTCGCGGGTCTTTTGCAGTAGCAAAGGAAGATTTACATGCGAAAACTTGTGGCTGTGCACTTTTCAAGGTGAAAGGGTTGCTTGCAAAGTCCCCTCCCCCCACCCCCAAGCCTAAGGGGAAAGCCTGGGATGTAGGCAGAGGGGCCTCGCTCAGAGCAGCCCTAGGGCGTGTCCTGGGAGGGGATGGGCTGGGCTTAGGGCCCGAGTGCAGGCTCAGGCTTGGAGGCCGAGCTGGGCTCCGGCCCCTCTTCCAGTGTCTGTGCCACTCTGGTCTTGCCCACTTTGTCAAATTCACAAACATACCGAAAGAAGTTGCCATTTCAAACTAAACTCATCTAAGCAGAGGTCTACAACAGAAAGAGCTTCTCCCCGCAGACGCTAATGGGTGGCGCCTAGTGAAAAAGCGCCTCAGCTGTTGCTCCGCGTAAAGGGGGCCCTTCTGCCCGGGGGGGATTAAGTAGCAGGCAACGTTGGGGGTTGAAATGTACTTGCCCAGGCAGTACATATGATAACATTGGATCGATACAGAGAAGATTAGCATGGCCCCTGCGAAAGGATGACACGCAAATCCGTGAAGCGCTCCATCTTTTCCCAAGCGGCCGGCTGGCAAAGCGCTCCCCGTGGCACGGCGGACGACAACCGGAAGAGTGCAGCGGCGGCCAGCTCCCAACCGTTCCCCGGAACACTGTAACACGGCGGACGACAACCGGAAGAGTGCAGCGGCTTCCGGAGACGGCAGTGCCGTGGGAATGCCTGTGAGAAACGCCTACCGTGACCACTTCAACAACCTGTGAATGAGGCTCACTTTGACCGATACAGAGCATATTGCTAATGGGTCAGCTCATTACCAATCTTCTCTGTATCGTTCCAATTTGATGAAAAAAAAAAAATTGGAACGCTACAGAGAAGATTAGATGTCCGGGGTTGGCCCATTACCAATCTTCTCTGTATCGTTCCAATTTGATGAAAATATTTGCCATTTGTTGCAGACAAAGGAGACGTGACATTCAGTGACACTCGGAAATTCTGGCGGAGATTCTTACAGTATTCCTGCATTCTCTTGAAAATGTCTTTTATTTTGTTACCCAGGTGGGAGATTCATGCTGCATTGACTGACGCTGGGAAATTCGGCATTTTGGCGGAGATTCTTACAGCATTCTCTGGGAAATGTGGGTTTTGTTGTTGCAGACATGGGAGACGTGTGCTGCATTCAGTGACACTGGGAAATTCGGGCCTTTGGCCGAGACTCTTCTGTCTCCGAACCTTTGAAACTTACTCAGCGTAACGGCTTTGCCAAACGTGCTTAAGTTCCTCTGTCTCCTTGCCCCCTGAAAAATGACCTGAACTATCTGGTAATCTGTCAAGGACACTTGCCCTGGCCATCTCAGCAGCCTGAAAAGGTGGGAAGCTTCTCTGCACTCAGGTTTACATGCTTTGTCCTATTCGCGGGTCTTTTGCAGTAGCAAAGGAAGATTTACATGCGAAAACTTGTGGCTGTGCACTTTTCAAGGTGAAAGGGTTGCTTGCAAAGTCCCCTCCCCCCACCCCCAAGCCTAAGGGGAAAGCCTGGGATGTAGGCAGAGGGGCCTCGCTCAGAGCAGCCCTAGGGCGTGTCCTGGGAGGGGATGGGCTGGGCTTAGGGCCCGAGTGCAGGCTCAGGCTTGGAGGCCGAGCTGGGCTCCGGCCCCTCTTCCAGTGTCTGTGCCACTCTGGTCTTGCCCACTTTGTCAAATTCACAAACATACCGAAAGAAGTTGCCATTTCAAACTAAACTCATCTAAGCAGAGGTCTACAACAGAAAGAGCTTCTCCCCGCAGACGCTAATGGGTGGCGCCTAGTGAAAAAGCGCCTCAGCTGTTGCTCCGCGTAAAGGGGGCCCTTCTGCCCGGGGGGGATTAAGTAGCAGGCAACGTTGGGGGTTGAAATGTACTTGCCCAGGCAGTACATATGATAACATTGGATCGATACAGAGAAGATTAGCATGGCCCCTGCGAAAGGATGACACGCAAATCCGTGAAGCGCTCCATCTTTTCCCAAGCGGCCGGCTGGCAAAGCGCTCCCCGTGGCACGGCGGACGACAACCGGAAGAGTGCAGCGGCGGCCAGCTCCCAACCGTTCCCCGGAACACTGTAACACGGCGGACGACAACCGGAAGAGTGCAGCGGCTTCCGGAGACGGCAGTGCCGTGGGAATGCCTGTGAGAAACGCCTACCGTGACCACTTCAACAACCTGTGAATGAGGCTCACTTTGACCGATACAGAGCATATTGCTAATGGGTCAGCTCATTACCAATCTTCTCTGTATCGTTCCAATTTGATGAAAAAAAAAAAATTGGAACGCTACAGAGAAGATTAGATGTCCGGGGTTGGCCCATTACCAATCTTCTCTGTATCGTTCCAATTTGATGAAAATATTTGCCATTTGTTGCAGACAAAGGAGACGTGACATTCAGTGACACTCGGAAATTCTGGCGGAGATTCTTACAGTATTCCTGCATTCTCTTGAAAATGTCTTTTATTTTGTTACCCAGGTGGGAGATTCATGCTGCATTGACTGACGCTGGGAAATTCGGCATTTTGGCGGAGATTCTTACAGCATTCTCTGGGAAATGTGGGTTTTGTTGTTGCAGACATGGGAGACGTGTGCTGCATTCAGTGACACTGGGAAATTCGGGCCTTTGGCCGAGACTCTTCTGTCTCCGAACCTTTGAAACTTACTCAGCGTAACGGCTTTGCCAAACGTGCTTAAGTTCCTCTGTCTCCTTGCCCCCTGAAAAATGACCTGAACTATCTGGTAATCTGTCAAGGACACTTGCCCTGGCCATCTCAGCAGCCTGAAAAGGTGGGAAGCTTCTCTGCACTCAGGTTTACATGCTTTGTCCTATTCGCGGGTCTTTTGCAGTAGCAAAGGAAGATTTACATGCGAAAACTTGTGGCTGTGCACTTTTCAAGGTGAAAGGGTTGCTTGCAAAGTCCCCTCCCCCCACCCCCAAGCCTAAGGGGAAAGCCTGGGATGTAGGCAGAGGGGCCTCGCTCAGAGCAGCCCTAGGGCGTGTCCTGGGAGGGGATGGGCTGGGCTTAGGGCCCGAGTGCAGGCTCAGGCTTGGAGGCCGAGCTGGGCTCCGGCCCCTCTTCCAGTGTCTGTGCCACTCTGGTCTTGCCCACTTTGTCAAATTCACAAACATACCGAAAGAAGTTGCCATTTCAAACTAAACTCATCTAAGCAGAGGTCTACAACAGAAAGAGCTTCTCCCCGCAGACGCTAATGGGTGGCGCCTAGTGAAAAAGCGCCTCAGCTGTTGCTCCGCGTAAAGGGGGCCCTTCTGCCCGGGGGGGATTAAGTAGCAGGCAACGTTGGGGGTTGAAATGTACTTGCCCAGGCAGTACATATGATAACATTGGATCGATACAGAGAAGATTAGCATGGCCCCTGCGAAAGGATGACACGCAAATCCGTGAAGCGCTCCATCTTTTCCCAAGCGGCCGGCTGGCAAAGCGCTCCCCGTGGCACGGCGGACGACAACCGGAAGAGTGCCGCGGCGGCCAGCTCCCAACCGTTCCCCGGAACACTGTAACACGGCGGACGACAACCGGAAGAGTGCAGCGGCTTCCGGAGACGGCAGTGCCGTGGGAATGCCTGTGAGAAACGCCTACCGTGACCACTTCAACAACCTGTGAATGAGGCTCACTTTGACCGATACAGAGCATATTGCTAATGGGTCACGGGGTTGGCCCATTACCAATCTTCTCTGTATCGTTCCAATTTGATGAAAATATTTGCCATTTGTTGCAGACAAAGGAGACGTGACATTCAGTGACACTCGGAAATTCTGGCGGAGATTCTTACAGTATTCCTGCATTCTCTTGAAAATGTCTTTTATTTTGTTACCCAGGTGGGAGATTCATGCTGCATTGACTGACGCTGGGAAATTCGGCATTTTGGCGGAGATTCTTACAGCATTCTCTGGGAAATGTGGGTTTTGTTGTTGCAGACATGGGAGACGTGTGCTGCATTCAGTGACACTGGGAAATTCGGGCCTTTGGCCGAGACTCTTCTGTCTCCGAACCTTTGAAACTTACTCAGCGTAACGGCTTTGCCAAACGTGCTTAAGTTCCTCTGTCTCCTTGCCCCCTGAAAAATGACCTGAACTATCTGGTAATCTGTCAAGGACACTTGCCCTGGCCATCTCAGCAGCCTGAAAAGGTGGGAAGCTTCTCTGCACTCAGGTTTACATGCTTTGTCCTATTCGCGGGTCTTTTGCAGTAGCAAAGGAAGATTTACATGCGAAAACTTGTGGCTGTGCACTTTTCAAGGTGAAAGGGTTGCTTGCAAAGTCCCCTCCCCCCACCCCCAAGCCTAAGGGGAAAGCCTGGGATGTAGGCAGAGGGGCCTCGCTCAGAGCAGCCCTAGGGCGTGTCCTGGGAGGGGATGGGCTGGGCTTAGGGCCCGAGTGCAGGCTCAGGCTTGGAGGCCGAGCTGGGCTCCGGCCCCTCTTCCAGTGTCTGTGCCACTCTGGTCTTGCCCACTTTGTCAAATTCACAAACATACCGAAAGAAGTTGCCATTTCAAACTAAACTCATCTAAGCAGAGGTCTACAACAGAAAGAGCTTCTCCCCGCAGACGCTAATGGGTGGCGCCTAGTGAAAAAGCGCCTCAGCTGTTGCTCCGCGTAAAGGGGGCCCTTCTGCCCGGGGGGGATTAAGTAGCAGGCAACGTTGGGGGTTGAAATGTACTTGCCCAGGCAGTACATATGATAACATTGGATCGATACAGAGAAGATTAGCATGGCCCCTGCGAAAGGATGACACGCAAATCCGTGAAGCGCTCCATCTTTTCCCAAGCGGCCGGCTGGCAAAGCGCTCCCCGTGGCACGGCGGACGACAACCGGAAGAGTGCAGCGGCGGCCAGCTCCCAACCGTTCCCCGGAACACTGTAACACGGCGGACGACAACCGGAAGAGTGCAGCGGCTTCCGGAGACGGCAGTGCCGTGGGAATGCCTGTGAGAAACGCCTACCGTGACCACTTCAACAACCTGTTGCAGACATGGGAGACGTGTGCTGCATTCAGTGACACTGGGAAATTCGGGCCTTTGGCCGAGACTCTTCTGTCTCCGAACCTTTGAAACTTACTCAGCGTAACGGCTTTGCCAAACGTGCTTAAGTTCCTCTGTCTCCTTGCCCCCTGAAAAATGACCTGAACTATCTGGTAATCTGTCAAGGACACTTGCCCTGGCCATCTCAGCAGCCTGAAAAGGTGGGAAGCTTCTCTGCACTCAGGTTTACATGCTTTGTCCTATTCGCGGGTCTTTTGCAGTAGCAAAGGAAGATTTACATGCGAAAACTTGTGGCTGTGCACTTTTCAAGGTGAAAGGGTTGCTTGCAAAGTCCCCTCCCCCCACCCCCAAGCCTAAGGGGAAAGCCTGGGATGTAGGCAGAGGGGCCTCGCTCAGAGCAGCCCTAGGGCGTGTCCTGGGAGGGGATGGGCTGGGCTTAGGGCCCGAGTGCAGGCTCAGGCTTGGAGGCCGAGCTGGGCTCCGGCCCCTCTTCCAGTGTCTGTGCCACTCTGGTCTTGCCCACTTTGTCAAATTCACAAACATACCGAAAGAAGTTGCCATTTCAAACTAAACTCATCTAAGCAGAGGTCTACAACAGAAAGAGCTTCTCCCCGCAGACGCTAATGGGTGGCGCCTAGTGAAAAAGCGCCTCAGCTGTTGCTCCGCGTAAAGGGGGCCCTTCTGCCCGGGGGGGATTAAGTAGCAGGCAACGTTGGGGGTTGAAATGTACTTGCCCAGGCAGTACATATGATAACATTGGATCGATACAGAGAAGATTAGCATGGCCCCTGCGAAAGGATGACACGCAAATCCGTGAAGCGCTCCATCTTTTCCCAAGCGGCCGGCTGGCAAAGCGCTCCCCGTGGCACGGCGGACGACAACCGGAAGAGTGCAGCGGCGGCCAGCTCCCAACCGTTCCCCGGAACACTGTAACACGGCGGACGACAACCGGAAGAGTGCAGCGGCTTCCGGAGACGGCAGTGCCGTGGGAATGCCTGTGAGAAACGCCTACCGTGACCACTTCAACAACCTGTGAATGAGGCTCACTTTGACCGATACAGAGCATATTGCTAATGGGTCAGCTCATTACCAATCTTCTCTGTATCGTTCCAATTTGATGAAAAAAAAAAAATTGGAACGCTACAGAGAAGATTAGATGTCCGGGGTTGGCCCATTACCAATCTTCTCTGTATCGTTCCAATTTGATGAAAATATTTGCCATTTGTTGCAGACAAAGGAGACGTGACATTCAGTGACACTCGGAAATTCTGGCGGAGATTCTTACAGTATTCCTGCATTCTCTTGAAAATGTCTTTTATTTTGTTACCCAGGTGGGAGATTCATGCTGCATTGACTGACGCTGGGAAATTCGGCATTTTGGCGGAGATTCTTACAGCATTCTCTGGGAAATGTGGGTTTTGTTGTTGCAGACATGGGAGATGTGTGCTGCATTCAGTGACACTGGGAAATTCGGGCCTTTGGCCGAGACTCTTCTGTCTCCGAACCTTTGAAACTTACTCAGCGTAACGGCTTTGCCAAACGTGCTTAAGTTCTTCTGTCTCCTTGCCCCCTGAAAAATGACCTGAACTATCTGGTAATCTGTCAAGGACACTTGCCCTGGCCATCTCAGCAGCCTGAAAAGGTGGGAAGCTTCTCTGCACTCAGGTTTACATGCTTTGTCCTATTCGCGGGTCTTTTGCAGTAGCAAAGGAAGATTTACATGCAAAAACTTGTGGCTGTGCACTTTTCAAGGTGAAAGGGTTGCTTGCAAAGTCCCCTCCCCCCACCCCCAAGCCTAAGGGGAAAGCCTGGGATGTAGGCAGAGGGGCCTCGCTCAGAGCAGCCCTAGGGCGTGTCCTGGGAGGGGATGGGCTGGGCTTAGGGCCCGAGTGCAGGCTCAGGCTTGGAGGCCGAGCTGGGCTCCGGCCCCTCTTCCAGTGTCTGTGCCACTCTGGTCTTGCCCACTTTGTCAAATTCACAAACATACCGAAAGAAGTTGCCATTTCAAACTAAACTCATCTAAGCAGAGGTCTACAACAGAAAGAGCTTCTCCCCGCAGACGCTAATGGGTGGCGCCTAGTGAAAAAGCGCCTCAGCTGTTGCTCCGCGTAAAGGGGGCCCTTCTGCCCGGGGGGGATTAAGTAGCAGGCAACGTTGGGGGTTGAAATGTACTTGCCCAGGCAGTACATATGATAACATTGGATCGATACAGAGAAGATTAGCATGGCCCTTACTCAGAAGATATTGCCCATTCTTCTCAGTTGGGAGGAGGGCGGTCCTGTTCAACGATGAGAGAGCTGCGGTGCAGGAGGTTCCCGGTTCGAGTCCCGGCTGTGCAGAAACGCCAATTAGAGAAAAGTGATTATGTACTGTGTCAGACTGTGAAACACTGGGCAAATAATTGTGGAATAACAGGGAGTTTTACAGATTTGTGTAAAGTGTAGCTGTGACTGTAGTTTACATTAAAGTGTGTTGTTATTGTAATTTATCTTCTGTGTGGGAAAGTCTTTTTTGAATTGTAGTCAATAATTGCCCTTAATATCTTTATTATTCCTACTTATTGTTCTGTTCTGTAATTACTGATTTCTTATTGAATTATTTAAGTAATGATTGAAATTGCTTAAAAATACACAATTGCTCTGCAATAATAATAATAATAATTACAATTTCATTGTGGCAGAAGTGTATTGTGGTGTAATAAAGAGAACTGGACAAAGATATAGTGACTTGAGTTGACTGCTGTTTATTTCATGGTATTTTTATAAAACAAAAATGCAAAACAGTTGGTCAGTAAATTGCTTACAGTGACACAAGTCACATTAAACATGAAGCAAGTTCAACCTGGCCGGCAGTCTGGAGGGATTTCATCAAAACAGAGTGTTAGATGAGCAGTTATTTAATTATAGCTTTTGTCATATTTCCATATGAATAGAAATGTTTGAAATGAGAAGCAGCATCTGGGACAGAGTCACAGCACTCGAGTAACGTTTTACATTTGCACTGAGAAACATTGAGCTTAGAAACAGATAAAACACATCAGCAGGAAGCAGAACTACAGCAGAACACAACACAGTAAAAGTAACCAAAACTTTCCTGCTGTACAGTTACCATCCATCATCCAATCAATGCTGCAATATCAAAGGTTCAAGTTAAAAGCAGAGGTGGAAAGTAACAAAGTACATCTACTCAAGTACAATTTTGAAGTACTAGTGCTATTTCCATTTCGTAAGACTTTATACTTTTCCTCCACTACAAATGTACACAAGAGGGAAATATTGACCTTCACCCTCAACCAGGCAAGGAAAAACTCCCCCAAAAAAACCTTTATCAGGAAAAAAAATGCAGGAAACCTTGGGAAGGAACCGAAGGAGGGATCAGGGTGGTCAGGTCTGCAATAGGTGCCGAGTGGGCAACATGACAATATAACAGGTGAATCAAATGGGGCAAAAACAAAGTACACAGAAGGGGACAAAGATGGGACTGCAGCAAATGCACAGTGAAGGAGGATAACAATCATCGTCCTTCACACTGGCGTGCAGTGTCAAAACATGTATATGTTCACGAATGTGTACGGTGGTTGTTGCTTTGTGGAAAGTTCCTACAATCACACCGTCATCATACAGCCGTAACACACATCTGGTTGGATGGATCGATGTCAGTCAGGTGTCTCGCCTCAGACCTGCTTGCCGTGGGCGTCCCTGCCAGTAGTCAGACTACAGACAATATAGCTCTGAGGGTCCTCAACGCACATACCAGGGAGCAGAAGCCTCCCTGGCCTTCTTCCTCCTGTAGCATGCGGTGGAGGCAGGGACGGGCGGTCCAGGAGGAGGAGGAGGAGGCTGCAGGGGCAGCTGGTCAGGGCCGGGAGGTTGCAGGGTGTACAGGTAAGGGGCAGGGACGGTGTGGGGCTGGGGAGGTGGGGGCGGGGGGAGAAGTTGAAGGCCTGGCACAGTGTGCAGTTGCTGAGAAGTGTGGGGCTGGTGGGGCTGTGTGGCTGGCAGGAGGGTCCTTGGAGCGGGCCGTCCTCGCTGGGTGGCCTGGCGTGACTGGTCCTCCGGCATCAGGAACACAAAGCGGGGCGCACTCCCCTCCTGCTGCAGGTGGAGGGGCTTGGCCTGGAGGAGAGGCTGGGCGGCAGTGTTGGGAGCAGGTGCGGGCACAACATCCTGCTCCAGAACAGCTACCTCTCTCCGCTGCTGACGCTTGGAGTACCTGAAACACATAACACACACACACACACATAATGTCTGTCATTCAGGCTAGTGTCACCTGTAACCTTAACACCTGAAATGCTCCACTAATGACAATATCAATATATAATGAATAATATTGTGGTAATGTCTCACCACTGGGACAGGTTCCTCATGTTCAGCTGGAACAGCTGGAGGTTGGTCTCAGTCATGAGCCTCCGGCTGTCCAGCACCGCCTCTCTAATGGCCACGTAGTCGGCTAAGACGAGCGCCCAGCGACTCCTCTTGGTGCCGGCCGACTGCGCGGCACAGGGGTGGATGATGCAGAGCTGGCTGCAGATGGCCTCCACCAGCAGGAAGGACTGCTGGGGAAACTCCTCTTCCTCTCTTCGCCCCACAGGGCCAGGGGCCTGCAGACGGGCTGGAGCCGGCTGGACTGCAGGAGGGGCAGGGTCCTGGTCCTGGTCCTGGTCCTGGTCCATGGGCTCCTCGGCAGGTGCTGCAGCAGGTCTCCCATGGGCGGCAGGAGGCAGAGGCTGAAGGAGCGGGGCAGGGACGTGTACAGCTAAGGCTTCAGCAGAAAATAATAAATACATTTAGAATTAGTATACAAGAATAACAAAGAGACATTCAAATAAAAAAAAGAGATAACAAAGAGACATTAAAATATTTCCCCCTAAAAATATACCACCACCTAATTTAATCCAACATTGTTACTGATATAGTATTAGTATTATTTCATATTGTTAGTGTACACAAATCAGAAGACAAAATAAATGTGGCAATTAATGATTGTTATTATCAGTGAGACACAAATTAGAAGACACAATTAGACAACAGAAGCAAAATGCCCATGGAAAAGATACACAACAGAAATGTGATTTGTGCCTATGATGAGATGATGAAGACTGCAGGAGGAGGAGGAGGAGATGCATCCTGAAAGTAGTTAGTAGTAGTTAGTCTGCAGCTAGACTGCAGCAGCAGAAGCAGTGAAGATGTGAGGAGCAGCTACAGCACCAAGACACCAGATGAAGTTAGGCAGACAAATAAAATGAGGGTTTTTCTCTCACCCAAACCTACCTTCTCCATTGTAAAGTTACCAGCCTTTGTCCATTGAATATTGCAATAAAAAAAGGTTCAAGTTAATACAGTACATGGCTGAATACAATCACAATGTCATATCAGTCAGTCAGACATTGAAGACTTCTAAATGTACTTACACTGTTCAACTTCTGTGGCCACCTGGACCAGCTCAGAGTCAGACAGCTCTGGAGCTGGTGGAGAGGAAGACACCCCTGCATCACACACAGAAAGAGTGTCAGACATGGTGCATGGGTAGCAGAGGCTGACTGAATGTGTGTATTGATTGACACTTACCTTGAACGGCAGGCTTGGGGCGTAGCCCTCAACACCAGCTCACCGCTGCTGGCAGTCTTCCTCAGTGAGGGATGCTCCATCTAGGCAGAGGCAGATTAAAGGTCAGTGAAACAAATATTATAAGGATAAAGGCTGTTTATGAGACAATAAAAGACTGCAACATTCAAGGGTGACAACAGCATCATATTAAGTAGAGTAATCACATGTATGTGTGGATATTGATATAGTTTAATATAGTTAGTTTAACTTACGTTCTCTGATAAGTTCTGAATGTATGCTGTAGAAGAGAGAAGGTGAATGACAGGTGACATATTATAGATAAGATAAGATAAGATATACTTTATTCTCTCGCAGGGAAATTTGTCTTGGGCTCCAAGCCACTTCATCACACAACACATTTGTCAACAACATCATAATGCACATGCACGCAAGTACATAGATCATACATACAAACTGATGCAAAACGTGCTTCAATTCACATGTTGAGTGTGAGACAGTAGTTCTTTAAAACAGAACGTGAGCTAGACACGTAGCTGTACGGTAATAACGCCTCAGCCAGTATGCATGTATAATATGAATATGAAAGACAAGGAAGTCAGACTATAAACTAGTATACTGTTCGTTTTAATGACATTTCTCCCTCAATAATTTGACAATACAAGGATACACCGCCAGGAAACATATTTTAGCAGATATAGAAAGTTTCGGACAGCTAACGTTACGACAGTAATCGGTGCAGATCGCTCTGTAAACGAGCCCATGAATAAACTACGTATTAAAAACACATGTAAAGCACAGTGAAATGCAGAAACAGTGAATATAACGTTAGCCAATATGAATAAAAAACAAGTTGTTTCTTACTTGCCGGCCGGTAACGTTAGACTCTCCCGTTAATAGTAGGCTAAGTTACGTTAGCTAACTACGTAGAAAGCAAACGATCGGTAAACACATCTAAACCCCCCAGGTAAACACTGTCTTATATTTTAATAAAATGAAGTTTGTGTTTTATAATAAGTTAATTTTCTACACAGAAATCGCTACTTACCTAGTGACAGTTGAACTCTCGCTTCAGAGCAGGCAGCAATGGCCGACTTGGAAAAGATATTGGAAACTGGATGGAGCTCTGTGATTGGTCAAATATTGGAAGGGATTTTTTTCCCCTACGAGGATATTGCCCAGTCTTCTCTGTGGGGGGAAGAGAAAAAATGAGAGAGAAGGGGGGTTCCGCTCCCATGTATCCGGTGGAGGGTTGGCGGTTCGATCCCCGGCCGGGCCGAGGACGGAGCAGCGCTTCAGAACAGTGTGGGGTCTTAGTACATATGATGGTGTAGAGCTGTACTGTATGATGCACATCTCAGACTGAAGCCTGCAGACCGGTCCAGTGTCCTGCTGTCCGGCCTGCTGTCCGGCTGTCCTGAGCTCGGTGGTCCACACCAGCATTCGTTCAGCCGAGACACTCTGTCCCAAATACATCCTGATGACAGCAGAAATTAAAATGTCCACCGCTCATATACAAGCTTCATCTGAGTGTGTATGTATCATATAAAGAGTAAACAGTTCTTTATGTACATGCTAAAAACAAACAACAAGCTGCAAACAAACTAACTGCAGCCATGGTCCATGTATCTGATTGGTTAAGCAATTCATGTTTACACCTGAACATAAACAAAACTGTCTGTATGTTTTTCTCACGGAAACCTACAGAGACTCACCAACCTGATGTTTTTGTTAAAGGAGAAAAGCTCAAGGTGGTGTCTGATTTTAAATACCTTGGAATCATTTTAGATTCAAATCTGTCATTTAAAAAGCATGTTAAAAAGGTGGCCAGTACTATAAAATTCAACCTGGCTAACTTTAGGCATATAAGAGCATACCTAACAACAGAGGCAGCCAGCCTCTTTATGCATGCTGTGATCTTCTCCCACATAACATACTGTGTTACAAGCTGGTCACAAGCAAGCAAGACAACGCTGAAACCAACTGAGTCCCTTTACAAACAGACACTGAAAACACTTGACCGAAAGGCCAATAGCTATCACCATTGCCATATAGTACAAAAGTACAATTTATTTAATCTTGATAGTTTTAAACATTTTGCAGATGCTTGCCTCATCTTTAAGGTCTTACACTGTGTCGTACAATACAGACGGAGCAGGTTTGGGCAAACAGTCTTCTCAGTCAGAGCCTCCCACTACTGGAATAGTCTTCCTAGTGAATTAAGAGAGAGCACTAATTACCTAACCTTTAAACATAAACTTAAGAGATGGCTTAAAGCAAACCAAACTTGCAATCATGAGTAATCATACTACCTCATCTCTGGCACTGCCTTTATATACTCTCAATGTTTTTACATATATCTGTTACTTTTGTAATGTATTTATGTATTGTATTGTATTGTATTGTGTGGTAATGTAGTGCTGTATGTATGTATGTGTAAATAAATAACAAGTTTGGAGCATTAAAGTCCTATTTAACGGTGTATTTCTGGTATAATTCACATGAGCTGATAGATTCAAATGAGTTCTGTTTATTATTAATGTTAATAACTGCTGAAATGTTTGTTTAGTTTTCCTTATTTTGCACATTTGAACCCTTAAACTGTGTCAGCAGCAGCATGATTAATCCATGTTGTGTTTTATTGACTTGTATTGCAGTTAAATGTCATGTTTACATGTGAGAAGTTGTGGAATGCATTATAAATAATCAGAAATAATAAAGCTTCCAAACAAAGTGCAGTTTGCAGTTTTTCTTTTATTAGAAAAAACTGAATAAATAATAAATAAAGAAAGAAAAAGGAAAAAGTCCCTCAGTCCCCCCCTTGGTTGCCTGCTTGTCTCCTCCTCATTTCCTCCCTCCATTCCTCGACCATCTTCCCGCTGGCAGCGGCACAGTACGCCACACCTGGGATGCGAGTGTGGCCAGTGTCGAGCCTCTTGGGCTGGCCACACTTGCCGCAGACGTACTGCGCCATCGGCCGGCGGGTTTTGCTCCCGGGCGGCGGCCCCTGCCCTGCAGCAGCAGCCTCGGCCGCCTTCCTCTTCCTGTAGGCCGTGGACCTTGGCACTTGCTGCGGTGCAGGAAGAGGAGGAGGCCGAGCAGCAGGGGCAGGAGCGATGATGGTACCCGGGAGCGGTGCTGGAGGAGGAGGAGGAGGAGGAGCAGGAGCAGGACCAGGAGCAGGACCAGGAGCAGGAGCAGGAGGAGGCGGCAGACCCCTACATGAGGGTCCTGGCTGCTCCTCCCGGACGTGGAAATGAAAGGGCTGTCCTCGTCCCACCTGTACAGAGGACAGCCCTTTCGCTGGAGGGAGAGGCTGGGCGGCAACTGCTGCAGCAGGGACGACGCCAGTTCCCTGCAGCAGCACAGCCCTCCCCCCCTCTTTCTGGCGCCGAGAGAACCTGGAAGACAAACACAGGCTGTTTTTAGGCTCTTCAGCTTTCATCAAAAGATAAATCACAGTACAGCTCACAACACATGGACACAGCTTCATGTTAAACTCTTACCACTGGGACAGGGTCCTCTGATTCAGCTCAAAGAGCTGAATTTCGGTCTGAGCCATCAACCTCGGGGCCTGCGGGGCCCGAGTTCAGTCCGAGAAGGCAGCTGAAAGACAGCCACGGAGAGGACCGTGTGGGTTAATATACAGCAGCTTTATTAGAGGAAATGGCAATATTTGAAATGAGTCTTACCGTTGGAGACTCTCCTTCCCAGGACAGGAGGTGTCCTTCCCCTTCGCTGCCTTGAACCGCCCCCTCGGCTGCCTCTCCCGGTGTCTGGGAGGGTAGACGAGTTTATCTACCCTCCTGTCAGAAAGCCCCTGAAGGCTCCATGCTTCCAGCAGGGCCGTGGCCAGCTTCAGGATGTGCTGATAGCCTGGCTGGCCATCAGGACCCTGCATCTCCTCCTGAGGAGAAACACAAGAAAGGAAGAGAAGAAAAGGGAGGAGGGAGTACTGCTGTGAGCAAACAGCCAGCAAGCATTATAATATCTTCACTGTTTTTATTATTATTATTATTATTATTATTATTATTACCATCAGTAGTAGTTTGTAGTTAGTGAACTTACCTCAGAGTCTGAGGAGGACTGCTGGGGAGCAGGAGCCTGAACCTCAGGGGCCTCGGGAGGGGCATCTTGGTCAGGGGCGGCCGGACCGGATGGCTCAGACCGGGGTGCGTCAGCTGGATCACCTGACCGGGCCGCTGCTGTCGCTGTGCCCGTGGAGGGGGTATCGGGCTCGAAGACGGCGGGGTCCTCAACGTCCTCCTCGATACCCTCATGCCCGCCAGGACTCGGGCAGCAGCTGGAGAGAGAACCAGAGGAACATACAGAGCACTTTAATATCTGAGGACATGACTTTATGGGTGAGGGCAGCAGTGACATCTGAGGCCCGATAGGTAACATTTACTGTTTGACAGACAGCCTTACCTCAGCACTGTCAGCAGGTGGTAGGGGAGGGAGGAAGGCTGGTCCGGGCAACTCCTCCTGCCGTCCTTCCTCCGGGGCGGGGGCCTGCAGAGCTGCAGGAGCAGCTCCCGGGGCTGCAGGCGGTAGCAGGGTGGAAGCTGCAGCTGCTGCTGGTGGTGGTGGTGGTGGTGGTGAGGAGGGAGCCGGTGACTCCGCAGGCCGGACCATGATGAGGGCTGCTGGAGGTCGCGTGGGGCGGTCGAGCTCCAGTGTGGCCGCCAGCAGCTCCTCGTCTGTTGGCGCGTCCAGCACAGCAGAGACACCGGCCCCCTGTGGCGCTGCTGAGGTGGTGGCAGGAGGTGGATGAGGCAGGAGCGAGAGAGGGGCCTGTACAAGTGAGGCTTAAAGAGAAATAAAATGTTTCAGTAACATGTAAGAATTTGATTTTTGTGTTAATATTGAATGACAAGCACAAGCACAGCCAAGCTGCATAAACACTACAGGAGTACAGAAGGTGGTTTTAAAGAGAGAAAGCGAGGATGAGACAAAATGATGACAACAGATTAGACTGGACTTGTTGAGGGAGAGACGCAGGCAGCAGCTAGAGGGGTTAGCAGGTAAGTAGGGAAAGGATGATGAAGAACATGTTACTCTCCAGATGCACTCGTTAGTGATGTTTGGACAGGTGATTGGCAGACCTGTTAGTGATTTGAGACTTGCAGGCAGACACCAGCTAGTTTTTCATTTAACACAAACTTACCCTGTCGTTTCCTGTCCTTCTCTGATTACGAAACATTTATAAAGCAAAATAAAAAGAAGAGTCAAAAATGAATTCAAGCCTTTCTGTTATTAACAACATGGTACATGAATAATACTTGACTTTTTACTACTTACACTCCTCTATGTCAACTACCGCCTGGACCAGCTCTTCATCCGAAGGCTCCTCAGATGATGTAGAGGGAAGAGCTGGTCTGAAGAAGGCTGCAATCACACAATTAGAGGGAAGAAACAAAGAATATATACAGTGAACACAAGAAAAACAATGAAGTTTAACTGTATTTAATTTAGGCTGGACTTGAGCTTGCCTGGAAATGCAGATGCAGGCTTAGGGGCCA
Organism: Centroberyx gerrardi; assembly: GCF_048128805.1. NCBI lineage: Eukaryota > Metazoa > Chordata > Actinopteri > Beryciformes > Berycidae > Centroberyx > Centroberyx gerrardi. Next base: position 1,071,629 of record NC_136019.1, on the reverse strand, counting down.
CGACCTTCTTAACCCGTGTCTGCATTTCCACCGCAGACAGAGAACGCCGCCCGGAGACGAAGGCCGCAAGCGCAGAACCAAGAGGCCTATAATAAGAATAAATGACACACAACAACATCTATAATGTGACAACATGACAAATACTTTTCTTCAGAAAGGTCATCCATCCAGTTACAACTAAACTCAGACAGCTTTAAAATAAAACACATACTGTGATGCACTCCTGGCTCTCTGGCTCACGGCCGAGACCGAGGCTGTGCTGCTGCTGCTGCTGCTGCTGCTGCTGCTGCTGCTGCTGCTGCTGGTGGCGGTGGTGGTGGTGGTGGAGGATGCAGCAGCAGGTCTCTGTCTGTCTCTGCTCCGGACGTAACGGACGGCGTTCTCCATCTGCGTGCCGGGAGCCGGCGCCTTCCTCCGGAGGTAGTTGACAAATCTATGCAAATCAGACAATTTGTCATATGATTCTTATCATCGATGGCCAGAACAGCAACTATATTATAATCCAAATGTTATCACGACTTACCGGATTTTCTTTGTGTCCTCCGACTCGTACAGGCTCTGCAGGGTCTCAAATTTGAAGTCCCCGAAGCCAACAAGGGCCTGTCCCTCCTGACCGGGCTGGAGGGACTTCACCCGCGCCTCCTCAAACGCCCGGTGGAACCTGACTGCCTCCGCAAAGTCAGGGTACGCCGAGGAGTAGCGGGTGAAGGCGTCCTGTAAGTTCACACAGAGGTTAAAACTGTCATCGCTCCTTTAATTGTACTGTATGAATATCAGACTGAAGGACTCCACCTTGTTGGCCATCAGGGGGGACTGAGACCCTGTCCTCTCTCGCTCCTTCTGGTGGGAGGCGACCAGGTTGACGGCGTAGCCCACGTCGTTCTCCAGGAGCCAGTGGAAGGTCTTGCCCTGGTATCGGCCAAACTGGACCTTCCACCGGCTCAGGACGAGGGTGGCGTTGGCGGTGACGCTGCCTGCCGGGGGCCAAGGGCTTGGGCGTCAGGGGATGCCTTCAGCAGGAGGGTCCCATTAGGGGCCCTCCTGAAGTTCGGGTGTTCCATCTAAACACAGAAAATGAACATCAGCAGAGTACCGGTACACGCTTTAAGATAACAAGTACAATTATACAACAGTTGGTTCCGGTCGAGCAATTTGATTGGACAAGAGGAAGGTTGGGAAGAAAGTCAAGTGAAATCCTCTGTGCTAACAGTTTAGCTGTTGCTTGATATACAGTACAACAGCACTCCCTCTCATGTGATATTGCTTAAATAAGAAATGCTAATGATGATGAAGAAATGACATGTAGTACTTACATTCTTTGTTTTGAAAGTACAATCTATAACATGACAGAGGACAACACAGTTAGATTACAGTGTTCTGCTGTACTCAGATCTTTATGTCATCAATACCATAACAGCAGAAGCATAAAAACATTTTCATCAGAGCAGTTTCATTACATTATCACGGATGTTCTGACATCTTTTTATATTTGATATATACATAATATACATAAGTGGTTGAACAGCATGTGGGTTAGCTGTGTGATAAAGTACCGACAAAAATATCTCAGTTAGCAGCTGTCTTCAACTCTACTGGACTGTTGAATTAAGATGGAGATAACGTCATGTAACCGTTGCGTTAGCAACGTTAGCAGGCAATGTTAGCAGCCTACAAGAGTTGAATAAAACGCTGGTTAACACAAAGCAACGATAAGTAGTGTATATAATCAATTCCACACAATAAAATTGAAGTTTGACATTTTAATAAGAACTATAAAGCTCCGGCTTTGGCGAACGTTAACGTTCTGCCGATCGCACACATATTCCACAAAGTGCCGTAAAAACACCTCGGTTAACTCGGTACCACTAATGTCAGACAGAAATCTGAGTTTTTACAGTGTTTTCCACAAATACTGAATCAAAATGGATTAATACTTCACTTACGAAGTCGCTGCTGTCTCGTCCGCCGGTAAACTGAGCGCTGTCAGTAGCCGAGTTGGTGAGACACTGTTGAGACAAATCCGGCTCTCCTATTGGTTGGCAAAAGTTGGATTCTCCTTGTTGAGACAAATGAAGCCATCTGATTGGCTGTATCGGACTAAGCACGGGACCACGGCCGTGAACGGCCATTGGCCAACTGTTGGCACAGTTGAGACAGAGAAGGAGTTTCGGGTGGCGCAAGGATGACACCAGCCCCCAGGCGTCAGATCTCAGCCTTGCTTCCAATTTGACATGGTGGCCAACGGTGGTACTGCAGCCTAAAATTCACCTGCGGCCCAAAAAGCTTTTTTCCCATAGACGGCCATTGTAAAAGACAGTCCTCTAAAACTGTTCAGAAGATACCTACAACACCACACAAGACCTTAAAACACTCTTTGAATTATGTATTTTTTAACCATGAAGGCCGATTTTTAAAAAAAATTACTCAGAGCCGTATAAAACACAGTTTTTTGTGGGTGACGTCACCTGAGGGTACGAGCAAAGCACGCGCCTCTGAGCTCTGCATCGGGAACGAGCCTCCTGCTTCCGCTGCTGCTCCGTCTGTCAGCTGTGTTTGTACAGTCCAGCTTCGCTTTTATTAAAATATGAAGTATTTTACATGAGTAGCCCACCGGTATTTAATATGTACAGATAAGAACTGATCACCGAAAACGGAGGTTTGGGATTAGGTGTGTTTTCTGTGCTTGTTCATGACACGGAGATGTAGACAGCAAGCTAACTATATTAGCCTTGTTTTTAGCCTACATGTATTCCACAGGTCTGTCTGGCGAACCCAACTAGTCATGCTATTCATCACTTTTGTATTTCGTTGTGAATTAACTTTATGCTCTTTTAATTTTTTTAAATAAACGATTTTAAATAACTTGACCTGTACAGGATTTCTAATTCAGTTTCATGACAGTATTGTATGGTGCTGTGTGGTTAACCTGCCTGCATGGTAGTGACTGAGTCTAGCTGCCAGTCAGAGTTGCACTGTGTTTCTAAACAGAAGTGTGTGGCTGCTGTGTAGGGAAGTGAACCAGGTCGACTTAGCTTTGACAGACTAATGATAAACTCTGACTGTATGATGACATCTTGTCAAACTACCACAGCAAAGTGCTGTAAATGCTACAGGGCCAAGGATACAGGGCCAACTCATGATTTTCATTACATGGTTCGTCTAAGTAACTCAAATAAAAATAGCAAGGAACTGAAGCTGCATGTAAATGTCAGAATGTAAAGTCAAATTCATCAAGCATGACATGGGTTTGATCTTGTGTACTTCAGTCCATTGGTTCTGCAGGCTGTGTCCAGCAGACAGCTGCAGGTAGGACTGTGTGAACATCAGGCAACACAACATGCATACTCATGAAGTTGGTCCATGCTGTGCGGCTTCAGTCAAGCTTGGGAGAAATGTAAACATTATAAGATTGAATGAGCAGATATGCTTAGGGAAACCTGCCTAGTAATAACAACAGTGATGACATCTTTATCTTTAATACAAACTTAAGACTGTCAAATTAGTATCACTAGTCTAACAACGTCTCACAATGGAATAGTGACATGGAAATTAGAGTTGCAAGCAAATGACTTCTAGCAACTACTGGCTGAATACTTAAAATATGTATTAATATTATAATATTGACTGGTGAGTAATCAAAAGTTGACATCTAAAAAGTATAGGACAAAAGGACTGAATTAAAAAGTGGCTTACTTTGTGATTAGTAAAAATGTAATTAGTTAACTATTTACTACTGTATATAATAAGTTCAGTAGAGGCTGGTGACTTGGGATGGTGGGTACATACTATACATGTATGGAAACGAACCGTTTGGAGACAGCAAAGCTTGTTTCATAAATTGTGTAAAACATCATTTGAATCTAAAACTGATTACAGACATTGTAACCAAATCACAGCCGTGCCAATATACAGTATAACAGCATGACCTTGACCATCTCTTGAAAACGGGGGCTTGAAATTCTGGCCAGGTGCAATACTGACTGTATATCATCCTCTGGTCAAGGACTTGGTGTTGGGACGGAGATAGTCAGCATCACTTCTATAAAAAGCATAACATGGTTAGTGATTTGTTACTGGCATGTATTGAATTCCTTGATCTATAGTATTAAATTATGAACCCGTTATTCTAAATTAACCATAATTTACCACCCAAGACTTGTGTACTAGATCGCCTCCACTTGTGCCTAATGCTTCGTTAGGCCAGGGGCCCAATAGAATATCTGGAACTGAAAAGAAGAATGTTCTTCCCCTGGATTTGTCCTCTCTTTACTTTATTACAAACAACATTTTACTAACAAGGTCAGGCAATCGCATCGTTATTGCTTTACAAAATCTTGGTTGTAATAAAGTCAAGGAAGTTGACATCCAGTGTGCAGACATTCTCCATTTGAATTGCTCCATTAAAAAATACATTACCATCCCTTTTTCATAAACCTTGAGAGTGATGTCTACATCAGTGTGCAGCAGAATTGTACAGGTTAAGATCTCTTTCTTCTGGAATAAACAGATGGGCCACTTTTACCTAGATCTGTTGATTGGTTCTTTGCGAGCAGGAGTTTTCTGCAATGAGAGATGGCATGAGATATCTAAGGTTCATTTCTTAAGCAGATAATAAACATTAAAAGCCTGTCTTGGTTTAAAGCCCACTCACCACGGCAAGGTGCAGGCTCAGAGTGGGAACACAAGACCAGACAAGGACAAGACAAACCCAGACGAGACCAGTACAAATAAAAACATGCAAAAACATTCAAAAACATGCAAACATGCAAAAACATTAGTGTGCATCTTTTTGGTATGCAATAAAGAACAAGTGCATTTTTTAATCAAACATTTTTTTGTGTGTGTTCCATAAAACAAACTCAAACATCAAAAATTCAAACATCAAACTGTGCATTTAATAAAGCAATTTGCATAAACAGTAGTGAAACTATATACAAAGAGGGAAAGAGGTCTTGGATGAATGGGCTGTTCCAATAGGGGACTAATGTTCAGTAAAGACTTGTGCTCCGTGGTGCAAGCTCCAAGTATTACTATGAACACTGGCTTCCTTTTGGAGTTGTAAGTGTTCAGTAAAGACTTGTGCTCCGTGGTGCGAGCTCCAAGTATTACTATGAACACTGGCTTCCTTTTGGAGTTGTAAGTGTTCAGTAAAGACTTGTGCTCCGTGGTGCGAGCTCCAAGTATTACTATGAACACTGGCTTCCTTTTGGAGTTGTAAGTGTTCAGTAAAGACTTGTGCTCCGTGGTGCGAGCTCCAAGTATTACTATGAACACTGGCTTGTTGGGACTGTCTTGTTGGAGGATGGTAAAGATGCTCAAGATGTTCAGCTGAGAGAGTTGTTATAAAAAAAATAAAAAAAAAAGCCTGTACAAAAGTAGATGACATGTGACACAGAATGCATACACACAAATAATATACAGATATATAGGACAAACAACATATAAAAGGAAACTGATGTGGTCAGTATACAAGTATATACTAGTATATAGGAAACACTGATAAGTAAACAGAATACACATAGAAATACACCCAGACATGCTGTACATATACAAATAACAAACTACATGTAAACGTGTACAGATGTAAACAGAGAGAAGCTCAGAGATTATGGAATTTAATATAGTGTATTTAAGGAGATTTAAGGATTTAAGGACAGGAGAAATATACAGGTGGTCATAAATATACACACAAACACATAAAACACACAACAGACACAATATTTACAATGATAAATATAAGGTCACTCACATAGATTTATTTATCAATAAAACAAACCTCTCAGTTGTGCATGCTGCTACTGGTGGTGAAAGTGGACCAGCTTGGTGAATTTATGTCTAACAATGTCCTTTGTTAGCTTCTCTGTTTCGCGTCTTGCCAAGTGGTGCATCCTGATTTTGCAGTACATGGAGGATGCCATTTTCACCAAACCATGCACATGGTTGTCTTCCACAGTGGTTTCGAACATGTGGTTGTGCAGCTCAGGAAACAACATCTTATCAGCACTGTAACTTAGGACTTGATTGATGATGGCTGATGTTAAGCCATGTCCCTGGGGGAGCTTGCCAGAGGTTGATCTCAAAATCCTTTGAAAGCAGCGTTCTGACTCTGTGCAGATGGCAATTATCCCTGGTGATGGTTTTTGCAAACCTCCACGATTCTTCAAGAGAAGGAAGGGATGCACGGTGGAATCAGAAATCAGCACTTCAGTGCAAGGCATGCAGTTGTGTTTTTCCTTGAGCTTCTTTACCACAAAGCCAGCAATGTAGCTTATGGCAGCCTCCTTGTACTCGGAAACAGTATCTACATTTGGGCAGAGTTGATAGTCATGGTCAGGCTCTACATGCTCCACAGGCTTCAGGTCAAACCTACGTGCGGTGTTTACTGACGCAGGTGTTGCCTCCAAGATGCTGGTATCGTCTCGGAGGAGGCAATTGCCTGTTCCTGTCTTCACCTGTTGCTTCACCAGAAGACGTTTATATGCAGCTGTAAATTGTCTTGCAGTTGGATTGTTGTTGAATCCACCGCGTGCTCTGACAGAGGAAAAGAAGAGCTCAAGGTGATCTTGGCTCAGCTTGTATGTGAGGAGGTATCTGCATTGGGCATTCGGTTTCTCAACCAGGTCATGGAAAACATTTTGAATGCTTCTGGAACTGGCAATGAAGCCAACAACACATGTTTTTCTTTTTCCAGAATGCAATGGAATGCCTTTGTCGTTTTTAAGTTCCAAAAGGGACTTCTCCGCTTTTAGCAGGATTGACGCTGCACGTTCTTTGTTTGATGTCCTCATGGGTGCTTTGTATCCCTTTCCCAGGGGGTTCCTGCTGTTGAGAACATCAAAAGCAGCATCGATGGTCCTGAGGAAGTCCACTGTCTCCTCACATCCTCTGAACTGTGGTAGATGGAGCTGTGTGTTGCAGTACTCCAGAGCATCCGCTACACTGCTGCTGAAAACTTGAGCTACAAGTTTAACCTTCATCTTCTGTCTCTCCCAACGTATGTGTGCCATTTTCAGCTTGTTTCCAAGTCTAAGACCTTCCGTCTCTTGCAGTTTATTCAGATCCTCAAGGTATTGCCACTTTATTTTTCCTCTTTCAGTTTGAAAGGTACCTCCTGCAGCCAACGCATTCCTGAGCAGCTTCAGCATGTGGCACACATCCAAAACTACATGGACAACTTGTGATGGATCTGCAGGATGTGGAAATGAGGGTCTCATGGCATGGACATCCAAATCAGCTCCCAGGGCTCTCAACATGGCAAAATGGCATGATGGTCCATCGCATGTTAAGGAGACTGTACGAACTCCAACATCATGAAGTCGTTGAAGGCATTCACTGATGATGTTAGCACGCTCTTCTCCAGTCAATCCATCAACGAGGAAGTAGGCCACAGGGATTTTCCAAGATTCATCAATGGCAACAACCATGAGGACCAAGGCGTCTTTGGCTGGTGGTAAACTATCATCGACAGTGCCACAGCCAAGGTCCACATATCCATGGAATTTCCCGGCAGAATATTCCACATGCTTGCGTATGGCCATTTCATCCACCATGAGGGCACACAAGGTTTCTTTTCCCTCTTGTTTCCTATCCTTCACATGAGACTCGAGAGCAGAAAAGGCAGGTTTTGTAAATCCTGGATCTGCAGAGATGTTGCTGTACCAGGTCCGGATGGTGTCTGGGTGGGGCAAAACAAGGTCAAAACTTTCTCGCACATAAGCGTAGGCTTTGGCAGAATAGAAGTGCAGAGTCATAGCAAATGACCGCAATTCCTCTGACACTTTGGACTTTTTTCCTTGCTCCACTCTGGTAAGGATTTCCTTTGACACTCCACTAAAGGATGTCTCCAACATCTCTGCACAGCCTGTGGAAATTAGCATTTTCTGCTTCAGCTCACTGATGACCTCAGACAAACTGGAAACTCTTTTTTTTAATCTTCTGGTCTTTTCCCTCTCCAATTTCAATTTCTTTCGACAAGTTTGCAGTTTGTCCTCCACTGAATGCAAGTAACTCCCAAACTGACGCTTCAGTGATCTGGGAGATTCCATCACCATGTAGTTGTGCTCAGTATGGGTGGATGTTGCTACTGCATCCAAAATATCTTGTCCCTCTGAATCTGATATGACAGCTATATCATTGTGATGCAGGACAACATCTGGCACAAAATTTGTATCATGATGCAGTTCCTGCATCACAAGGATGTTGCTGTCAACATCATCCAAGACATCTACTATATTTATACATTCATCATCAGCACTCACATCATCATTGTGTGAGTAACTGTGATCATGTGCAACTGTGAGTGTAGCATCACTTACCTCTATACCTACCGTTTGTTCCTGGCATGTTGTTCCATCAACGTCCATTGTCTGAGGGGCAAGGTAGGTGAAAATGGTGGGGACAGCTGTCGAAGTCAGGCGCTTCCTCCCACTGATATGCTCAAAACACTCCTCTTCAAAATGGTTGGCACATATCCTGGAGTGATGTGTTGGTTTCCAATTCTTGCGCCTTACATTGTTGATCCACTGATGAAGCCGTGCCCTGTCACCAAACGGAAAACTGTGGAGAAACATAATGTCAGTTACGATTTCTTTCTATTTTTTTATATTGATGTTATCTATTTGTTTAGTTAGTTCAGTTCTTCGCTTCATTTTTTTTTTTTTTCAAAGTGACTATCTATTGACTTTGATATTTTCAATCTAAATGAATTGAATTAAACTACAAAGTTACCAAACATTATTTTTGTTATGACTGGTTCATTTATGCTATAGTAGTAGCCTACATTTACGGCATGATCTTACATGGGTAACTGTTAAATGTTTAAATATTTCACATTTCTTGTGTAAGGTGCTATTTGTTCTATTATGATACATTAGGGCAGAACAGTTCTTGGAATACCACAGTGGTTGTGTCTATGGTAGATGCTGCATGAAACTATAGTTTATTTCATAACACTGTAGTACTGCAGTTAAGTTTCCAACACACTATAAATGCCACAATATATAGTGGTAATATTTTTCTGTATAGGCTACTATAGTAAATACAGCCATCATTCTTAATAAGAGGAACTTGCAATTACTACAGCGCAATGCCGGAGTGGGTACTCGGGAGAACCGGGAAGATTCCCGGGCTGACAATTGATCCCACTACCTGCTGAAGTACCCATAGTGTATTAAATGTGCAATTTTAGTTGGTTATTTTTTTGTTTTTTTGTTTTTTTGACTAACTTAACGTCAGGCCAGGACAGCACCAGGACTGTTGATGATCGCATTCACCGATGATCAATGGTAAATGACCGCTTGACCAGCAACCGCACTTACAAAGGCTCTTGTGTTATTGCATGACAATATTATTTATTTTCGTTATGGACTGATGAAAATGCAACATACGAACAATTTAAAATACATTTGAACAACGAAGAAAAACGAAAAACTTTTTATTAAAACAAGCTTTGTAGATCTGTAGCCTAGGTGACATTTTTCAATTATATGAAAGTTCATGCATTAGAAATATCACAGCGGCTCTAGTTTAGGCTACTTCATTGATTTTTATGTGATGAATAGCTAATTATTTCTAAGCATGCCTGATTAAAACAGTTCGGGGAGATAGCATTGGGGGCAGCACACAAGAACGTTAAAATATGGTTCTGCACCTGTTCTTCTGATGGAAAAAATAATGGAGTGGAATGATGTGGTATATACTAGGCTATAGTATTTTCAATATATAGGCTTCAGGAGTATTTTTTATATCAACTTTTTATTACTTGCTAGTCGCGATTATATGTCTTTAATCATATTCTACCAGTCTTTTGGCTACTCATTCGTTTTGGTTAACTTTTTTAATGAGTAGGCTACTACCAAGGAGGTTCTATATTACTACATATAAAATGTAATTCAAACTAGCAAGCTTAGCTACAACCTGAAGCTGTAGCTAGCTAAGTAATGTTAGCTCAGTCTTTATTTATTATAAAAAATAAATTAATACATAAGTCTATAACTAAGTCTTTAATAGCGTTTCATATTATAACCATACCAGTACAGAGGAACCTTAGGTCCTTTGCAGTCTGATCGGTTGATGCAGTTGTAGGCAACACAAGACGGCATCTTCTTGTCTAGTCGTGCATAAATCTTGCTGGAAAGGGACTGTTTCTAGTCATGGTCAACTTATAAAGGGGCTCTTGGCGACACAATGCCCATCCCCCACACGCGGCCACTTGATGTGCACCTGCAGGCACCTACTTACTGTACACTGGACTCCAGTGCTCCCAGACACCTCCTTAGACAGAACCGTTGCTTTGAACCAAAAAAGGTAGGATTTTAGGTTCATAGAAACCTGTCGCCTACAAAATGTGCACTGCATGGTGTTCATTATATTTTTTCACAAAATTCCAATCAAAACAATAAGACTTAAGACTTAAGCCTACCGCCATAAACCTTGTTAAAACTGTTAACTAGGATTACTCTAAATACGGACATTTTATATGGTAGATAGTATGTCTCACAGACATTGATTTTACATAGCATATAGGCTACTATATATTTCCATTAGCTTGTGTAAAGGTTGAATTAATGCAATGTTCCCATATACAGTATGAGAGTTCTTGACAGATAATATGGTGTTCAATAACGTTACATGTAAAAGTAGTCAATGAAATGTTTAAATCAGTATCTGCACTGCAAAACAAGTACTATAGATTAATAGTTATAGACAGATGGATGGAGAAAAAGGCAGACAAGCACACATTAATGTATTAAAGTCCTTTCTCATTATCTTCTAGTTTGAGATGGCTACCACTGTGGCACAGAGAGAGAGAGAGAGAGAGAGAGAGAGAGAGAGAGAGAGAGAGAGAGAGGCGTCAACAAAGTGAGTCTATAGCTGTGTCATTCAATGTAAATGAGTTATAAAGATTGTATTGACCAAAAAGACTGCATCATTGTTGGATAATTTGTTGTAAATTTGCTGTGTTGCCCTTCATGAGAGAGGATAAATGTTTAAGTGTGGAATCTCAATTTGATCAGGTAAACTCAGTAGTAGGAACTTTTATAATATTATTTTTAATCCACAGACCAAAAAGTATGGTTGATTGGCAGCAGCTACATCCGGCGTGGGGAAGAGAGGGCGAGGCAGACCATGGGTACCAACCTTGGACTGGATGCTCGGGTCCAGTGGTTTGGCTGGGGTGGACTGAAGTGGCATCAACTTCTCCCCTTTTTCAACCGGTCCCTTGAAGGAAGAACAGCCCCGGATGTCCTGCTGATTCACTGCGGCAGCAACGACCTGGGGAAGATCAAAGGTGTCGAGCTCGTCGCAGCGATGAAGCGGGACCTGCAGCACCTCCACCAGCGCTTCCCGAGGATGAAGATAATCTTTTCTTCCATCTCGCAAAGACGCCGGTGGAGGGCTGCTAATCCGGGGAGGCTCAACAAGGCCAGAATATGGGTGAACAGTGTGATGGGTGCTTTTGTTCGGGATTTTGGTGGGAGCGTGGTACATCATCCTCGCATAAAATTTGACAGCCCTGGCCTCTTTCTGGGTGATGGAGTTCATTTCACCCCTTTGGGAAATGATATTTTTTTAGATAGCATCACTCAGTCCCTGAAAGCTGCCATCTGGGGTAGGTAAAACTGCCTCTGAATCTTGTGAGTTTTTTTTTTTACTGTTCTTTAGAGTTCCAAGTGGACCTGGCAGTTTTTCCAACCCCAGATTGTGACTTTACAGAGGTTTATTTATTCAGAAAACAAGCCCATAAATAGGCCAGGGAATAATTCTTTATGTGACGATTAACAATTGGTCACATTTAAAAGGGGTTATAAATATTTCATTTTTTTAAAAATAACATTTGTACTCATCACACTGTTCACTCATATTTTCACTGTTCTTCCTTCATTATCCCTCTCGCTCCCTTTCTCTCTCTTGCTCTGTATCCCTCTTCCCCATCCACTCTTCCACTCCAGCCATACCAACCCATGGTCTGTCTCGCTCTCTTTTCTCTCTCCTCCCCATGTTGGATGTAGCCAATAACGGTTTACGTTTGTATTGTTTATGAACAGCCCAGCACCTTGAGTTACATTGATAGTAGTTATTAGTTATGCTGTTCAAGTAAATGTTATTAAATTATGTTCAATTAAATTGAATTATTAAATACATTGCATTCTTGTTTTTCAGTGTTTGGGAGTATTCAATTGTTAATGCATAACCTCTAAAGGGTATGTTAAAGTTTATAGTCCAGTTATGCTGCCATCTGAATACTTTAAGTTACATCAACAAATTGTTGTTGCAAAGTCTTTTTCTTCAAAGGAACTACTAACTGCTGGGTTCACATATATTTAGTAAAAGTAAAAACAAGTATATTTCCTTTAAAATGTAGAAAGTCTTAAATGGAAACACCCAAGCAAAGGACAAGTACCTCTTAGTAAAAGACCTTAGTAAAAACCCTTATAGAGGCAGTGGTGAGAAGGAGGGTCAGGAAACTAAAATCTACTAAACTAAAAAACTTAACTAAACTAAAATCTCCCCTTACAAAAGTTGAATAGGTTATTTACTATTTTAAAATTAAGTTGGAAAAAAAATCTAGATCTACATGTTGACACTGAATTAACATTAAGTATTGAGGGGCTGAGGAATAGGAATTTTAGGAGATTCCTTCTCTCTCTGCTCTGCTCTGCTCACAGCCGCCCCTCCCCCACCAAACTGTCCGTTCCACACTCCCAGCAGCAGCTGCTCGCTCCCGACCTGCTCACTTGATGACGAGAGCGCGACTGGGCTCGCTAGCTCGCTCGTGGGCGCGCTAATCCTGGCGGGAATACGTAAGCAGACACTACTGCGCATGACCCGTGGGCCGCACATCACGGAAGTAAACCAGGAAGAGAAAATTTTTTTTGGCGTATGCGCTGGGTGAGCAGCTTACGTTCAAATGAATGGGCGGCCATTTTTCCGTTCATCCTCCAGTTAATATAGAACCTCCTTGGATGACACGCAAATCCGTGAAGCGCTCCATCTTTTCCCAAGCGGCCAGCTCGCAAAGCGCTCCCCGTGGCACGGCGGACGACAACCGGAAGAGTGCAGCGGCTTCCGGAGACGGCAGTGCCGTGGGAATGCCTGTGAGAAACGCCTACCGTGACCACTTCAACAACCTGTGAATGAGGCTCACTTTGACCGATACAGAGCATATTGCTAATGGGTCAGCTCATTACCAATCTTCTCTGTATCGTTCCAATTTGATGAAAAAAAATGGGACGATTAAAAAAAAAATTGGAACGCTACAGAGAAGATTAGATGTCTGGGTTGGCCCATTACCAATCTTCTCTGTATCGTTCCAATTTGATGAAAATATTTGCCATTTGTTGCAGACAAAGGAGACGTGACATTCAGTGACACTCGGAAATTCTGGACTTTGGCGGAGATTCTTACAGTATTCCTGCATTCTCTTGAAAATGTCTTTTATTTTGTTACCCAGGTGGGAGATTCATGCTGCATTGACTGACGCTGGGAAATTCGGCATTTTGGCGGAGATTCTTACAGCATTCTCTCGGAAATGTGGGTTTTGTTGTTGCAGACATGGGAGACGTGTGCTGCATTCAGTGACACTGGGAAATTCGGGCCTTTGGCGGAGACTCTTCTGTCTCCGAACCTTTGAAACTTACTCAGCGTAACCGCTTTGCCAAACGTGCTTAAGTTCCTCTGTCTCCTTGCCCCCTGAAAAATGACCTGAACTATCTGGTAATCTGTCAAGGACACTTGCCCTGGCCATCTCAGCAGCCTGAAAAGGTGGGAAGCTTCTCTGCACTCAGGTTTACATGCTTTGTCCTATTCGCAGGTCTTTTGCAGTAGCAAAGGAAGATTTACATGCAAAAACTTGTGGCTGTGCACTTTTCAAGGTGAAAGGGTTGCTTGCAAAGTCCCCTCCCCCCACCCCCAAGCCTAAGGGGTAAGCCTGGGATGTAGGCAGAGGGGCCTCGCTCAGAGCAGCCCTAGGGCGTGTCCCGGGAGGGGATGGGCTGGGCTTAGGGCCCGAGTGCAGGCTCAGGCTTGGAGGCCGAGCTGGGCTCCGGCCCCTCTTCCAGTGTCTGTGCCACTCTGGTCTTGCCCACTTTGTCAAATTCACAAACATACCGAAAGAAGTTGCCATTTCAAACTAAACTCATCTAAGCAGAGGTCTACAACAGAAAGAGCTTCTCCCCGCAGACGCTAATGGGTGGCGCCTAGTGAAAAAGCGCCTCAGCTGTTGCTCCGCGTAAAGGGGGCCCTTCTGCCCGGGGGGGATTAAGTAGCAGGCAACGTTGGGGGTTGAAATGTACTTGCCCAGGCAGTACATATGATAACATTGGATCGATACAGAGAAGATTAGCATGGCCCCTACGAAAGGATGACACGCAAATCCGTGAAGCGCTCCATCTTTTTCGCAAAGCGCTCCCCGTGGCACGGCGGACGACAACCGGAAGAGTGCAGCCGTTCCCCGGAACACTGTAACACGGCGGACGAGAACCCGAAGAGTGCAGCGGCTTCCGGAGACGGCAGTGCCGTGGGAATGCCTGTGAGAAACGCCTACCGTGACCACTTCAACAACCTGTCAATGAGGCTCACTTTGACCGATACAGAGCAGATTGCTAATGGGCTTTACGGTTCGCTCATTAGCAATCTTCTCTGTATCGTTCCAATATGATGAAAGAAAACAGAACGATTCAAAAGAATTGGAACAATACAGGGAAGATTAGATTCATGGGTTAACCCATTAGCAATCTTCTCTGTATCGTTCCAATTTAATGAAAAAAATGGAATGATTCCAAAAAATTGGAACGATTCAGGGAAGATTAGATTTATGGATTAACTCATTAGCAATCTTCTCTGTATCGTTCCAATTTGATGAAAAAAATAGACGATACAAAAAAATTGGAACAATAAAGGGAAGATTCGATTTGTAGCTTACCCCATTAGCAATCTTCTCTGTATCGTTCCAATTTGATGAAAAAAATGGAATGATTCAAAAAAATTGGAACGATAAAGGCAAGGGAAGTGTTCCCATTTGTCAGTAAAAATGAATGGAAATGTATTGCCATTGTCAAAATTGTGACACGGTGTCAATGTGCTTGACGTTTGGCACACCCTGAATGGTGACAATTGGGAACAATCCTGACATATGGGAACGCGCCGCGCCAACGTGCCAGATCCTAAGGGGGGCGTTTGCACGCCACCATGACAAATGGGAACAAACCTGACATACGGGAACGCGCCAGATCCTAAGGGGGGCGTTTGCGTGCCACCATGACAAACGGGAACATTTTTGACATTTGGGTCAATATTTGTGATATTCAAAAGTGTGCCAAGTGTCAAAAAAAAAAATTGTAACCAATCTGTCCAAATTTGACAGGGGCTGTACAACTACTCAATCCTCACACCATCCTCACTTGATTATTCCAAATAAACCTCATGTTTTTCTTGTTGCCGCAGAGGGGATTTGGTCACGTGGGATTGTTCTAGGCCATGCCCACACTGCCTGTGCAAAATCTGGGGTCTCTTGGAACTTTCTTTGAGAAAATGTGCAAATATGAAAATTTTTATGTCCGTGTCCATTTGGGAACATTTTTGCCATTTGGGTTGACATTTGGGAACCCTGACCACCCATTCAAAAGTATGCCAAATGTGAAAATATTGACTTTGGCATTTTGGTTTGTAAGTTGGATTTTCGCGAACTTTTTGAGGAATGCACCACTATTGGTGAGCCTTTTAAAAAATGTTCCCCTTTGTCACTGTGACATTTGGGAACATTCAAAAGTATGCCAAATGTCAAAATATAAAGAATATTTTGACATTTGGCATACTTTTAATGGGGTGGTCAGGGTTCCCAAATGGACAATTGCAAATGTCAAAAATGTTCCCGTTTGTCAACCCGTTTGTCAAAAATGTTCCTGAATGTCAGGGCTCCCGGGTGTCACCTCGTGGCCGGCCCGGCGTAGCCTGACAAACGGGAACACTGTCTCCGAACTTTGGAAAATCATATCTCGGGAACCGTGGGTCGGATCGGACCCAAGTTTTCCTGCGCGGGTCCCGGCCGAATATTAATGCGGATCGCGTCGGTTCCCGATTTTTCAGGGCCCCCGTTTGGGCGGGAAGGGAGCGTCCGTTTGGGGCGCGAAATTCCCTTACGCATGAATGGCCGGGGTTGCCAAATGTCAATGAGCTCATAAGGCAGGGAAGATTAGATTTATGGTTCGCTCATTAGCAGTCTTCTCTGTATCGTTTCAATATGATGAAAAAAACGGAACGATACAAAAAAATTGGAACGATACAGGGAAGATTAGATTTAATGGGTTACCCATTACCAATCTTCTCTGTATCGTTCCAATTTGATGAAAAAAAAATGGAATGATATAAAAAAACTTGGAACGATACAGGGAAGATTTGATTTATTAACCCATTAGCAATCTTCTCTGTATCGTTCCAATTTTTTTTGTGTATCTTTCCAATTTGATGGAAAAAAATGGAATGATATAAAAAAACTTGGAACGATACAGGGAAGATTTGATTTATGGGTTAACGCATTACCAATCTTCTCTGTATCGTTCCAATTTGATAAAAAAGATGGAACGATACAAAAAAATTGGAACGATAAAGGGAAGATTAGATTTACGGGTTAACCCATTACCAATCTTCTCTGAATCGTTCCAATTTAATGAAAAAAATTGAACGATTCAAAAAAATTGGAACGATACAGGGAAGATTAGATTTAATGGGTTACCCATTACCAATCATCTCTGTATCGTTCCAATTTGATGACAAAAATGGAACAATACAAAAAAATTGGAAGATTGGATTTACAGGTTTGCAAATTACCAATCTTCTCTGTATCATTCCAATTTTTTTTGTGTATCGTTCCAATTTGATGAAAAAAATGGAATGATTCAAAAAAATTGGAACGATACAGGGAAGATTAGATTATGGGTCAACCCATTACCAATCTTCTCTGTATCGTTCCAATTTCATGAAAAAAATGGAACGATACAGGGAAGATTTAGATTTAACGGTTACCCCATTAGCAATATTCTCCGTATCGTTCCAATTTTTTTTGTGTATCGTTCCAATTTCATGAAAAAAATGGAATGATTCAAAAAAATTGGAACGATACAGGGAAGATTAGATTCATGCGTTAGCCCATTAGCAATCTTCTCTGTATCGTTCCAATTTGATGAAAAAAATGGAACGATACAGGGAAGATTAGATTTAATGTGTTAACCCATTACCAATCTTCTCTGTATCGATCTAATTTTTTTGAATCATTCCATTTTTTTCATCAAATTGGAACGACACAGGGAAGATTAGATTTAATGGGTTGGCCCATTACCAATCTTCTCTGTATCGTTTCAATTTGATGAAAACATTTGCCATTTGTTGCAGACAAAGGAGACGTGACATTCAGTGACACTCGGAAATTTGGGACTTTGGCGGAGTTTCTTACAGAACTGCTGCATTCTCTCGGAAATTTGGGTTTTGTTGTTGCAGACATGGGAGATGTGTGCTGCATTCAGTGACACTGGGAAATTCGGAACTTTAGCGGAGATTCTTACAGCATTTCGGCATTCTCTCGGAAATTTGGGTTTTGTTGTTACACACGGGAGATGTGTGCTGCATTCAGTGACACTGGGAAATTCGGAACTTTGGCGGAGATTCTTACAGCATTGCTGCATTCTCTCGGAAATTTGGGTTTTGTTGTTACACACATGGGAGATGTGTGCTGCATTCAGTGACACTGGGAAATTCGGAACTTTGGCGGAGATTCTTACAGCATTTCGGCATTCTCTCGGAAATTTGGGTTTTGTTGTTGCACACATGGGAGATGTGTGCTGCATTCAGTGACACTGGGAAATTCGGGACTTTGGCGGAGATTCTTACAGTATTCCTGCATTCTCTTGAAAATGTCTTTTATTTTGTTACAGAGGTGGGAGATTCATGCTGCATTGACTGACACTCGAAAATTCGGCATTTTGGCGAAGATTCTTGCTGCATTCCCTTGAAAATAACAATAATGCTAATAAACAGTTAAATCCAGAGGGATGGGGCTTTCTGGAAGAGACATTTTCTGTCCTTAGCAGGTCTAATAAGGCCTGTAAGCCGCCACTAAGGGCGCTATTTCCTCAACAACCCAAAACAACATGGAAAAACTTTAAAAAGTCATATCTCAACCATTTTTGAAGCTAAAAAGATGATTTTAACGGCAAAATGAGGCATAAATAAGGAACGCTTCACGAATTTGCGTGTCATCCTTGCGCAGGGGCCATGCTAATCTTCTCTGTATCGTTCCAATTTTAGTATATGTGCTACCGGAGTAACACAACAGCACCCTGGAACTCTGGGGTATATATAGGGTGAGCTCCAGATACTGTCCAAAATATGGTG
Source organism: Centroberyx gerrardi (assembly GCF_048128805.1). Lineage (NCBI taxonomy): Eukaryota > Metazoa > Chordata > Actinopteri > Beryciformes > Berycidae > Centroberyx > Centroberyx gerrardi. The sequence goes on along the minus strand of NC_136019.1, from coordinate 1,053,242 downwards.
TCAGCTTAATGAGGCTTTCCAGACATAAATAGAGTACCGCATCAGGCTTTCCAGACATAAATAGAGTACCGCATCATAGGAAGGCTGGTTCTGATGAGAGAACTGCACCAAATTTCACCCGCTTTAGGTCCAAACTGCTCCGGTAGGGGCTGAAACGCATGACGGGACATCTATGCAAAGCAGCCACTACGTCAGGCGCTGAGGATTGGTGAGCTGCAGGAGAGTCAACAAAAGGATCAAATTCCCACTTCCCCTCCTCCCACATTCCTCCTGGAGGGACTCAAATCCCCCAACTACCCCCCACCGATCACCATTCATGCCTGCTGTCGCCTCTGTGAGGACGAGATAACACACAAAGAGAGAGAGAGAGAGAGACAAAGAGAGAGGGAGAGACCAACATGCGGTCGCTTCGTTCCTTCCTGCTCTGTGTTCTCGAAGACGAGACAAGCTTGGTTCAGAGGACTAAACCACAATATAGCATCGCACGAGCTTGAAATTTACCGTGAGCCGCCAGCTGAATACAATGGAAATGCTGCTTTTGGCTTTTAAACCTGTTTATCCTGTCCGCTGTCCTGTCCTGGTTTCTGTTGTAGAGCTCAAACTGGTAATTCAGAACATTATCCACATGGTGTGTGTTGGTGGGGGTAAACTGGGCTAAATTACAGTGTTCATTCATGTTCACAGCTATTTTCAGCTGTGGTGGTTTGTAGGAGGAAGTAAAACTGTCTGCTTGGTTGTTTTTATTCAAAAATATCTTGCAATTCCACAAACCTGCCAGCAAAGGCGCTGTTGTAGCGTCTGACTGCAGGAGGGGGAGAGAGAGAGAGAGAAATAGTAATATGCAAACACTTGCTGTATTGTTTTACATTCATGAATGTAAAACAATACAGTCTAGGTGAAGCTTGCAAAAGTAGGTTTTTCAGAAAATTCTATATGGCGAAAAATCCAATCCAATAAGATTTTGGCTGAGCAGTGTAAAAGTTGTTGCCTCAGTAGTGACTGAGATTTCAAACCTTTCAATGAAAAAATCTCCCATGTCTGCAACAACAAAACCCACATTTCCGAGAGAATGCAGCAATGCTGTAAGAATCTCCGCCAAAAGCCCGAAATTCCGAGCGTCAGTCAATGCAGCATGAATCTCCCACCTCGGTAACAAAATAAAAGACATTTTCAAGAGAATGCAGGAATACTGTAAGAATCTCCGCCAAAATGCCGAATTTCCCAGTGTCAGTGAATGCTACTATGTTGGTAACAAAACAATAGACATTTTCAAGAGAATGCAGGAATACTGTCAGAATCTCCGCCAAAGTCCCGAATTTCCGAGTGTCACTGAATGCAGCACAACTGTCCCACGTCTGTAACAACAAAACCCACATTTCCGAGAGAATGCAGCAATGCTGTAAGAATCTCCAACAAAAGGCCGAATTTCCGAGCGTCAGTCAATGCAGCATGAATCTCCCACCTCGGTAACAAAATAAAATACATTTTCAAGAGAATGCAGGAGTACTGTAAGAATCTCGCCGAGTTTCCGAGTGTCACTGAATGCAGCACACATCTCGCCATGTCTGCAACAACAAAACCCACATTTCCGAGAGAATGCAGCAATGCTGTAAGACTCTCCGCAAAAACGCCGAATTTCCGAGTGTCACTGAATGCAGCATGAATCTCCCACCTCGGTAACAAAATAAAAGACATTTACAAGAGAATGCAGGAATACTGTCAGAATCTCCGCCAAAGTGCCGAATTTCCCAGTGTCACTGAATGCAGCATGAATCTACCACGTGGGTAAGACAATAATTGGAACGATACAGAGAAGAGCCCTGTATAATATAACCATGCTAATCTTCTCTGTTTTGTTCCAATTTTCGTCTTATTTTTTCCCTTCTTCTCTGTTCTCCAGTACACTTATGCTGCACTAAGAGTGTACTGGACCAAGAGAGTTTCTGCTTTTCTTTTCTTTTTTTGTTGTTGTTTTTTTTCTCCTAGTCAAAATTGAAAGATAGTGGTACTCATCTCAGGACTCTCTATATTAAGCAAAAGTTAATGCCTGTTGCACTTCCTGCATAATGTTTCAACTTTATTGAAATATGTGGTTGGGTCACAATATGTAATATTTCGATCACGTCACTAAATCGAATTGTATCTAGGGTTGGGCGATAGGGCGAATATATCGGCTATCGGCGATTGATTTTTTTGGGCGATTTTTGTCATTTTATTTTGCTAATTTAATGGTCTAATTTAATGGTAAATAATTAACCTGTAAAGACAGGGACGTGCACACACATTTTGAGGGGCTGTTGCTCTAACCTGAAAAAAGTACCTGAATGGTGTCAAATATGGTCATTTCATGTTTTAGTATAATTCTGCATAAGTTCCATAATGTACCTGTAAGAAGACCATTGTCCACAGCATCTATCTTTCTCTTTATCCCACTCTTACTGGCTTGGCCCTTTTATAGTAACTCTCTCACACTCGGCCATTACCAGCCTCATATGTACCTGTCTGATGTGTCTCCTGATGCTCAGCATGCTCTCCCTCACTCTCTGGTCTGGAGCCTTGTGGTTGCGCCTCATCTTAAATTGAATTATTAGAATCAGAATTAAGAATACCATTTTCCATTCAAAATTGCTTGGGCATGGTAGAACTACTATTTAAAATACCAAGTACCTTATATATATATATATATATATATATATATATATATATATATATATATATATACTTCTCACTGCAAAAAATGCACTAAGACAACTGAACACTTCAGTGTAGCCAGTTGAATTTTCATGGATGTGATGCTGACAGTGGCTTGACTCAATGATTCCTGGTGAAGCCCAGGAATTAGTCTGGAGTAGGCTATGTCTAGTTTTGTATGTAAAAATATGTACTAGAATACAGAACAAGTACAAAATGTCATATAGGATTTCATGAACATATTTTCTGGCCTTACCATCCCATATTTCACTACAGCTATTAGAAGTATTTTACTTGATCACCAGGCTCTCCAACGCTCTCTGAACTGGAGCTTTTGGGGTTAGCCCCCTACAGAAAAGCACTCTCTTTAACATTATGTTACAGATGAAACTCATTCACAATACTATGCACAGATATAATATACTGTCATAATGCTTCACCTGCTGGCCTGCTGGCAGTCTGTATCCAGCTCTGCACACCTGCACTCCCCTCAGCTCTCTCTCTGCTGTAGTCTCCTCCTGTTGGAAGGCATTGTAGCCTCCTGTAAGCACCCAGAATTAACATTACATTCAAAAAAAACAACGTGCATTACATTTTAACCAATTTGAACATTACAAGTTATCATCTCATAACGAAAAACAAGGCGACTTCTATCAGCTACATCCGCTTGTTGGTTGAAAATTCATCACAACCTGAATGAAGCATGTTCAGGAACACAGCTAGCAGCTCGTGTCACGAGCTAGAAAGAAGCTAACGCCACGTGGCGTTAGCTTGGCCTGTTCGCACGCGACACGTAGCTTCATACTGACTGGAAACAATATCTAATCTAGTACGATTCAGCAGTCAAAACCGTCAGATCCCCAGAACGCACACTTAATGTAATGGTCGTGACTGAGGAGTTATCTTGCATGTAGCCTGCTGCCCATAGAGATAAAACAGTAGAGGGGACATTACGTCATTAAGCGTGGGATAACCGTCCGCCATCTTACCTGGGTCCAGTTTACCTGAAACTACAACAGCTGTCTATGGGAAGCGACCACTGTTGTCCTGATCTGGATCAAACTGCTAAACATACGTTCTATAGTGTTTTCTATAGTATTTGTATAGTACTCAGTAGCCGCACTGCTGCTGAAAATGCGCCGATTTTTTTTTTTTTTTTTTTTAATTGCAGGCTATTTGTGCCAAGACGCACCTTAATGACGGAAGTGACACATAGTGGCGCGTGGTGGCAGACAGAGAGGACGTTCATTTGCATATCTGTATAGGCTACTGTGGATTTTAAGTTGATTCAAGTGTAGAGATGTTTGTTTTTACTGTAGTAGCCTACTTGTTTACATGATGGCATCTATATAAATTATTTCTTTATGGATTGTAATCTTAATTGCAGGCTAAGATGTCATGCTAATAAAGTTAAAAAAAAAAAATATATGAGGGCCTATGTCCATTATTACCTGCTTAAATTGGCTTAGAGCTGTCACACTAACCACTTAATGGCCTTACATTTGCCTTTTATTGTATATTTTATCTGGGTGTATTGTTAGGTGTGTTTCAGTGATGGTGATATTTAATTGCTGCCAACATCTGTCTATTGCTACAACAACAGATCATTTGGGACTTTTACATTAAAAATAAGCAGATTTTCATATATACTCTTAATACAACTACTCAGTACCAAAGAGTACCAAATAAATCTAAGAATTATAAAGTCTTCTTGAAAAAAGGATTCATAGTTTCTGTAAAGTAATGCACCATTAAAATACTTCCAGAAGATAATCTTTATGATTTAAAACATAATTACTTAACATAGTTTAGCTATTTTTTTCTACAGACTACAAAAAATGCTCATGTTTGGTTCCATTTTAGACAGTCACAGTTGTCTTGCACACAGTGAGCTAAATAAAAAGTAGTAGTGATGTCTCAATACAAAAATATTAGCATTATAATGGCAGCATAAGCCACTTTCACCATTGATTCCAATGACAGTCAGCTGAGAAGTGGACCCAGGTAAGATGGCTGCCATGTGGTCCCATTCCAGAATAGGAATTCTCTATGACAGGTCCCCTCTACTGTTATATCTCTATGCTGCTGCCATGTTAGCTAGCTAGCTAGCTAGCTTCACTTTTGTTTTTCTGACTGACTTTATAGCACTTAGGCCGCCCTCTAGTGGTGAAAGGCGGTATAACCAGTGCCGGGCGGACTGGATAAACAGGTTTACAAGCGCAAGGATGACACAATAAGCATCCCTTATTTTGCCATTCAAAAATCAGCTTTTTATCTTAAATAATGGCAGAGATATGATTTTTTCCATGTTATTTGGGTTGTTGAGGAAATAGCGCCCCAAGTCCCGAATTTCTGAGTGGCACTGAATGCAGCACAAATCTCCCACGTCGGTAACGATAGGGCTACTGTAGGCTAAATCTCCATAAGTGTCCCAGATATCCGAGTTTAACTGAATGCAGCATGATTCTCTCACGTCGCTAATAAACACTTTTAACAAGGCCGTATCAGGATATTCTGCAGGTTTTTGAGCGGAGTTCAGCATGAGGATTGGTTCTGTCCGTACAGAGACAACGGCTCGTATCGAAGCAGAGACCGTTACTGAGAGCGGACCTGAATACAGAGAGACAGGCTTTGACTTGAGGATTTACAGGATTGTGTGATATTTGTTAAATATTGTGCATTGTCTTACCTTCACCCGACGCGCGCACACACATCGCCATCGCGCACGAGCAGATCCGTTTCCTCAGCAGAAAACCGTTCGTTTCTCCAACTAGCCGAATCCGCCATTTAAATAGCAATAAGAGCCACGTGCACGTGTTTACAAAATAAATATTCTTCATTCTTTATCCCCCTGTCCCTCATCATTACTGTTTTCACAAAACTGAATTAACAACACAAGTACAATCACAGAAGTCAGATCTTTGTAAAACCTAAATAGAAGTCAAACGGGATCAAACCTTCATATCTACAGACAACAGACCTAACTTCAGCCTGCCTGTGTCCGAAAGGAGGGGAAAACCGCACCACTGTTTACGCTCAGGAGGGCCGCGTGGCTACTTTGCATAAAGCCTCATCTGGCGCAGTGACTGACATTTGTTCTACTTTGGGCCGCCAAGCTCGTGTGTCGTCCCGTTTTCGGCGCCAGATATTGGGATAAAACAGTAAAAGGGAGCGGGGGAGTCCATCTGTGTAACTGAAATTACTGCAGTCTGAAGGAAAGAAATGAGACAGAAACTGGAACGATACAGAGAAGATCAGCAAGGGCCGCAGCGGCATCTCTTGTCCTACTTTGTCTTACTTTAACAGTCACGCCCAAGTTCGCTTGTCCCGCCTCTAGTCTCCCGCCGTTGGTCTGTCTTTACTTGTTGGAAAATCTCCCAACGTTTCATTGGCCCGTCTTACTTTTCAGGACAGCGCTCCTCTTCCCATTGGCTCTGGTGACGTCAGCCGCTCCGCTATTGGCCAATTCATTATCTTCTCTCGCGGCTTCAGCGGAGGAGGAGGAGGAGGAGAAACCGCACCGCTGCGCTGGCCTTCTAGCTGTTTACTCTCGCTCGCCCGCCGCGTGGCTACTTTGCATACGGAGAAAAGGGGCTCGGCGGCTCGGTGATTGACGGCTGTCCTACTTTGTCTTACTTTGGCCCGACAAGGTCGGGTGTCGTCCCGTATTTGGAGCCGCAAACCGGCCGAGACAGTCAGGGGGAGCGGGGGAAGCCGCCGCTGGACGCACGGCGCCTCCGCGGTACGGACGTCCGGGAGCCGGCGGAACGGCGCCGCCCCTTCGCCGCAGGGTCCGGGGCGGGCCGACAGAGAAGAATGCGCACCATGAGGATAGTTACTTTGTCCTACTTTCACAGTCCCTCCCACGTTCGCTTGTCCCGCCTCTAGTCTCCCGCCGTTGGTCTGTCTTACTTTTTGGAAAATCTCGCAACGTTTCATTGGCTTGTCCTACATTCGGCTCTGGTGACGTCAGCCGCCCCGCTATTGGCTACTCGGTCCCCGACAGTGTGGAGTCCATCTGTGTAACTGAAATTACTGCAGTCTGAAGGAAAGACATGAGACAGAAACTGGAACGATACAGAGAAGATCAGCAGGGGCCGCAGCGGCATCTCTTGTCCTACTTTGTCTTACTTTAACAGTCACGCCCAAGTTCGCTTGTCCCGCCTCTAGTCTCCCGCCGTTGGTCTGTCTTTACTTTTTGGGAAAATCTCCCAACATTTCATTGGCCCGTCTTACTTTCCAGGACAGCGCTCCTCTTCCCATTGGCTCTGGTGACGTCAGCCGCTCCGCTATTGGCCGCTCGGTCCCCGACAGTGCGGAGTCCGTCATTCTGTGTTTTGATTTCACAGCGGCAACGTCTCCGTCGACCTCGAGACGGAAGTTGAAGTTCAAATATATCTATGCCATAAAATCGAGTCATGGATGATATATCTCACTGTCGGACACGAGGAAAAAACAGGTCGAAGTGTGTGTGTGTGTGTGTGTGTGTGTGTGTGTGTGTGTGTGTGTGTGTGTGTGTTTCGCCATCGCGTCGATAATGCTTTAATGCTATTTTAAACTCTTAAATCACGGAAACCTCTGTGTGTAAATGACGATTTACTGGCCGTGATTTACTATTTATCTATCTCTATATATATCTATATCTCTATCTATATTAAAATATAATATAATTCAAATAAAAAGCCTTTCTTTGCTAATATCTATTTGATCTTTGATAACGTGATCAAATTCATTATCTTCTCTCGCGGCTTCAGCGGAGGAGGAGGAGGAGGAGAAACCGCACCGCTGCTCTGGCCTTCTAGCTGTTTACTCTCGCTCGCCCGCCGCGTGGCTACTTTGCATACGGAGAAAAGGGGCTCGGCGGCTCGGTGATTGACGGCTGTCCTACTTTGTCTTACTTTGGCCCGACAAGGTCGGGTGTCGTCCCGTATTTGGAGCCGCAAACCGGCCGAGACAGTCAGGGGGAGCGGGGGGAGCCGCCGCCGGACGCACGGCGCCTCCGCGGTACGGACGTCCGGGAGCCGGCGGAACGGCGCCGCCCCTTCGCCGCAGGGTCCGGGTCGGGCCGACAGAGAAGAATGCGCGCCAGGACTACTAATCTTCTCCGTATTGTTCCAATTTTTTTTGAGTCATTCCATTTTTTTTCATCAAATTGGAACGATACAGAGAAGATTGGTAATGGGTGAACTCAGAAATCTAATCTTCCCTGTATCGTTCCATTTTTTTTGAATCATTCCATTTTGAACAACCCAAATTAACAACACAAGTACAATCACAGAAGTCAGATCTTTGTAAAACCTAAATAGAAGTCAAACGGGATCAAACCTTCATATCTACAGACAGACGGGGGTATTTAAACAATTTGACATAAACAGTCCATGAATAAAAATAAAAGCCTTTAAATGTAATATCTTTGCTAATATCGATTTTAGCTTTGATAATATGTTTATCAAATTTAATAACTTCACAAGGTAACGTCGCTCGCGGCCTAACTTCAGCCTGCCTGTGTCCGAAAGGAGGGGAAAACCGCACCACTGTTTACGCTCAGGAGGGCCGCGTGGCTACTTTGCATAAAGCCTCATCTGGCGCAGTGACTGACATTTGTTCTACTTTGGGCCGCCAAGCTCGTGTGTCGTCCCGCTTTCGGCGCCAGATATTGGGATAAAACAGTAAAAGGGAGCGGGGGAGTCCATCTGTGTAACTGAAATTACTGCAGTCTGAAGGAAAGAAATGAGACAGAAACTGGAACGATACAGAGAAGATCAGCAAGGGCCGCAGCGGCATCTCTTGTCCTACTTTGTCTTACTTTAACAGTCACGCCCAAGTTCGCTTGTCCCGCCTCTAGTCTCCCGCCGTTGGTCTGTCTTTACTTTTTGGGAAAATCTCCCAACGTTTCATTGGCCCGTCTTACTTTTCAGGACAGCGCTCCTCTTCCCATTGGCTCTGGTGACGTCAGACGCTCCGCTATTGGCCGCTCGGTCCCCGACAGTGCGGAGTCCGTCATTCTGTGTTTTGATTTCACAGCGGCAACGTCTCCGTCAACCTCGAGACGGAAGTTGAAGTTCAAATATATCTAAGCCATAAAATCGAGTCATGGATGATATATGTCACTGTCGGACACGAGGAAAAAACAGGTCGAAGTGTGTGTGTGTGTGTGTGTGTGTGTGTGTTTCGCCATCGCGTCGCTTCGCGGTAACTAATGCTAATGCTTTAATGCCATTTTAAACTCTTAAATCACGGAAACCTCTGTGTGTAAATGACGATTTACTGGCCGTGTTTTTGACGGTGTTTAATGAGCATTTGTAGAGGTTACAGACAAATATTGATCATGAAATCGCCCGCACCCGTTTGTATTGACCCTTTGATGCACAAGCTATGCAAACCACTTCTAATGCACAACATGGATGAAGATTCTGTGAATTCTGTGAATAATTTGCCTTGTTTAACCTTTTTTTAAGCTCTCAAAAAGAAAGGATGTAATATTAGTGGGGATAAGGTAAGTGTGGCCCTCATGTGGTCATTACCTGTATCTGCATGGCTCAACTGCCTGGTGAATTCTGTGTGGCTGCTTCCACCATTTCATTGAATCATCTCTTGATCACGGCTTAACGCTCTCTTGTAAATAATCATTGTGTCATGATCCCTGTCTAGCCCTTGTGTTTTCGTTGTGTTTCCCTTTCCCTGTGTTCCCAGTGCTCTTTTGTCTCTCTCTCTGTCCTGTTGTGTGTGGGTGTGGTCTCCCCTCCTTCTCCTGGCTCCCGGCTCAAGCTCTCCCGCACACCTGCATGTAATCTGCTCGTCTCCAGTCCGCTCACCTGCTTCCCATCAGCCCACAGTATATTATCCCCGGCTTGCCATCCGCTCTCCGCCGGATCATACACTCTGTCACGCAAAGACCTCAGCGAGACTCCAGTCCTCCGGCCTCGTCTGTCTCCCTCATCGGCTCGGTTCGGCTCCTCGCTCTCTGGGTCCCGCTCTGCCCGGCTCTCCTGTGCACTTTCCCTGTCCTGACGTCCCACCAGCTGCCGCCCCACCCCGTAAGACGTAAGTGCATTGAAGTCCTCTGTTATTGTTATCAAAGTGCCTTTAGTCACTGTGATCATGTGTTCATGATGTTTCTCTGGCCTCTGTTGCAGGATGCGATGGGGCCAGACGGTCACGGCGGGTACCAGCATGTGGTGAGTCTGGCCCTCGCCCTCGTGGAGCTGCGTCACCAGGCCTTTGTGACACAGCGGCAGGCGAGGGAGATCGTCGCCCTCTGGCAGAAGCTGTCAGAGAGGGACCGGGCGGCGGTCTCCTTCCCCCCGCGCCACCGGGACAGGCTGGTCAGGGGTCGCTTCAAGACCTCCCGACCAGCCCACACTCCAGGCCTGGACAGTGTGAAGCGGTAAGCGTTGGCAGCACGTGAACCCAAATGCTTTGTTTTGTGTTTGTTTACTCCGCTCTGTCTAACGAGGCGCTTCTGTGTGCAGTGCTGTCCTGGGCCAAGGCGCGGGTGCGGCACAGTCTCCCAAAGCCAGCAGGCTGGCCATCTTCCTGGAGCTGTGCCGCATGCACCACGAGGGCCGTACCATCGCCGGGGTCCGGATCAACCGCTGGGGTGCCGTCATGAGGGACTACAGTCTCATCAGAGACAACCTCCTGAACTGCCAGGCCCTCATGACGAGCACCTCCATCCAGCTGTTTGACGTCAACCACCGGACCCTTCTGCAGTGGTAAGACCTCATTTGGCATGTCATACTGTGACTGACAGGAAGTATGTCTGAATTATTCTGAATGAATAATTGTATTTTTATTTTTCATCAGGCCCAAGGAGAGGAGCAAGGCCATGATGCGGGACACCGTCTCCGTGGCGGTGCCAGGGCCCCGCAGACCGCAGCAGAGCCCCTCTCAGCATCGAGGGCTCTGCTGAAGGAGCCGGTGCAGCCTGACCAGACTCTGACCCACCGCCTCCCCGAGGACACTACTGGTCAGGCTGTCACACACAGAGGGCCCCTGGCACCGACCCTCTACGAGCTCCTCTCTGTCACTGCAGCCTCCTCCTCGGACGCCCCTTCCACCTCCTCTCGCTCCACGGCCTGGCAGAGGAAAATGAGGGAGCAGCACCAGCAACAACAGTCCCAGGAGGAGGGTGCTCTCCTCAAGGCACCAAGGAAGACATTCCAGCACTTCCGGTGTAAGCGCTGTGGCCAGCCAAAGACCAAAGAATATGGCCACAGCCGCTACGGAGGAGAGCACTTCTGCTCCTGGGCTGAAGGCCGCTCGGTGGAGGAATGGCTGGCTGAGAAAAGGAGGAAAGATCCTTAAGGTCATTTGTCTTATGTTGTACACCATTACCTCCTTCATACATTTGACATGAACTTTATTTTTGTCAATACTGCTCTGCAATTGTTACACTGCCTCTCTCTAATAGCCATTTGTTAATTGTGTTGTCTGCAGAGTCCAGCCAGCCAGCCAGGCAGCCGGCGTCCCTCACAGCACTTATTAAATATTGTAAATAGTTTGTCCCTCAAAGCACTTAATGTAAATATTGTAAATAGTTTGTCCTTCACTGCACTCACTGTAAATATTGTAAATAGTTTCAATAATGTAAATAGCTCTGAAGCACTTGTACCTACAGCACATGTCATGTGAATATTTAGCATTAATCCAATGTAACTCTGCAAATAACTGTTGAATGGTGGACTGGCCACACAACTTTGTTTCAGTTCACAGTCTGAAGCACTTGTACCTACAGCACACATCATGTAAACATGTGACAGTTGGCAGTATCAGTTCAAGTACAGCAACAGAAAGGCTGAAAGCATAACTTTGTCTTGTAATGACAATAAAGCCAAGTTGAAATTGACATCTGGCATGCTGTTGTGTTTTGTCGGGGTCATCGAGTGACTTCTACTCCCAAAATGTACACAATACAAGCTACACAGATATGTCACTCAATAAATGCACATTTTTACAGGTCATTTTGCAATGATGAAATAAAAACAAAGAACGTGACATGTAAAATGTTCCTCTTTTATTGAATAAGACAGTGTTGACAGATTTGAGTAAAATCTGACTTTGGAATGGCTTAAAATGGTAGAACAAGGTCTTTGACAAGTCCCAGAGGTTTTGCTGAGTATTAAGGACAATCACAGTATAATCCAAATATAGGACAATCAAAATATAGCAATATCACCACGCTAACATGCAACTACAATGACAGCCTTGACCTGTTCACACAAACCCACACAGGTGAGGTGTTGTTGTTGTTCCTGTTGATCTCCTTCCCCCCCCCCCACAGAGGGTGGGAAAGGACATCACAGGTGAGGTGTTTCCTGTTAATCCCCTAAGAACATCGGTCGTCAACCGTCGTCCTTGATCTATGGGAGCGAGGAAGTGTGCGGGCTGACGGGTGTCAATTCCCCCATAGATTAGAGACGGGAAGGTGCCTGGGTGCTAATAAGGGGAGGGATCTGACCAGGTGCTAACAGGGGAGGGATCTGACCAGGTGCTAACAGGGGAGGGATCTGACAAGGATTGGCTGAGGATACAGTGGAGGTTTTCATAGATCCACCCCCCCCCCCACCCATACAAATAAACAAACGGCTTGGCCTAGTCACAGACACCTGTGGACAGACAACACAACATCATCATCCTCAACACCATCATTTCATTGATATTTATTTCACCAGGTGAGTCTTTCATTTCTAACTTTTCAACAAAATATGATTTTGTAACTGTTACTGTCTTGCCTCTTTGACACAGGAAACCCACATTAAATTTGTTTCTACATTTCTGTCAACAGGAAGGATGGCACCAAAAAAGTCTCACCAAAAAACAAAGCACCTGGAGCCTCAAACAGAAGGTGTGTATCTGACATGACTGACTACTGTTCACTTACAACTTTTGACACATAAAAATGACATTAATGACTCATTTTTATGGTTTCTCTTCCATTCAGCCTCTCAGTCTGAGACTTCTGACTCAGACGTGACCCGCTACTCTGACCAGGACTACCGCCCGGTGGAAGAGACGTCTTCCTCGGAGTTTTCCCCCTCGCCCGAACCGCCTCCTGCGCCCAAGAGGAAGACCGAGCAGCCCTCCAGCTCAAGGAGGAAGACCTCCACCTCCTCACCGCTTCCCGTGGCCTCCACCTCCACACCGCTTCACGTGGCCTCCACCTCCTCACCACCTCCTGCACCCCCCAAGCAGCCCACCAGGTGCACTGTTTACAGGAGGAAGAAGAGGGAAGAGAAGGACAGGGAGCTCCTCCGCCAGCGGCGGGCCGACCCCGGGAGCCAGAAGGCGCCTGGAGACCCCTGCGAGATCTGCGGCTTCGCCAGGAGGGTGGACACCGGGCACGCCTACTACAAGGGCCTCTTTTTCTGCTCCTTGTCGGAAGGCCCGGGCAGAAGGACGGTGGACCAGTGGCTGGGGCAGCAGAGGAAGCCGGAGGACCTGGGAAAGATCCCCAGGACCACCCTGTGGAATCTGACCAAAAAGTGGATGGAGGAGGAGAGCGGCCAGCCCCCCCAAAAGAAGAGGAAAACACACAAGCTGAAGATTTGCCAGCTGTGTGGCCAGCCGCAGCGGAAGGACTACGGGCACAGCCAGCACCAGGGAGAGCACTTCTGTGCTCAGTACAGCTGCAAGTCCGTGGAGCTGTGGCTGGCAGAGAGGAGAGGAGAGGACTCTGAAGTTGACAAAGATAAATAAAGAAATGACATTTGCCATTTTTCATTTATTGTTTATTTAAATATTCCTTGTGTGTGTGTGTTTTAAAAATAAATATTCTTCATTTTCTATCCTGTCCTGTCTGTCCCTCATCATTACTGTGTTCAGGAAACTGTCAATTGTCAACAAACACACAAGTACATTCACAAGTCAGAGATCTTTGCAAGACCTAAATACAAGTCAAACGGGCCCATCGAATCTTCATATACATCTATATTAAAATATAATATAATTCAAATAAAAAGCCTTCCAATTTAATTTCTTTGCTAAGATCTATTTGATCTTTGATAACATCGTGATCAAATTCAATATCTTCGCTCGCGGCTTCAGTGGGGAGGAGGAGGAGAAACCGCACCGCTGTCTGTCTAGCTGTTTACTCTCGCTCGCCCGTCGCGTGGCTACTTTGCATACATAGAAAGGGGGCTCGGCGATTGACGGCTGTTCTACTTGGTTCTACTTTGGCTCGACAAGGTCGGGTGTCGTCCCGTGATCGGCGCCGCCGACGGGGCCGAGATAGTAACGGGGAGCGGGGGAAGCCGCCGCCGGACGCACGGCGCCTCCGCGGTACCCACGCCCGGGAGCCGACGGTGTTTAATGAGCATTTGTAGAGGTTACAGACAATATTGATCATGAAATCGCCCGCACCCCGTTTGTATTGATGCTATTTCTAGCTTCGTTACGCTGTCCTTCGCCATCTTCGAGTGGGACAGCGGAGACGTCGCCCGCCTGACAGAGGCCAAGCAGTCCCAGGAGGGGAGGGACGCCCACATCAAGCTGTCTGCCGTGGAGCTCGCCCGTCACTGTCGTCGTCACGCTCCCAGTCTTCCGCTGCGCCAGAGGCTCAACAGCTTCTCCTCAAGGTTTTAACCGAAGATGAATTTTTCACCCCTAAACATAACTTTGAGACGAATTCAACGGCGTATGATTTTTTTTTTTTTTCGCGTAAAGCCAAATTATGCGAGACATGGGCTGCATATTTAAAAATGCCATCTCGGAAACCGTGAGGGCTTCGACGTTGAATGAGGTGTAGAATCTGGCCTCAGTCTCCATGCACACCCAGTCCGATACTGTCTCAACGTGCCCTCACTGTTAGAAAAACTGCAAAATTGGCATTGGATGGGCGAAAATAAGATGCCACCCCATGCCTGGCCCTCCCCTGAGTACTTGAAAGTTGTCCATTCGTTGTTGGATGCATTTTGGGATTTTTTTTAGGAATTTTTATTTGTTTCTGGCTTGGCGTGAGGCATATAGCCGCATGAAACTTACTGAAGCATTTTCGTCAATATCTCCGCGTGGGCTCGTCATACATAGACAATTTAGGCACCGTTGTTCTCGACTTCTTGAGATGAATCCAACGGTTCCAGATGTTCATAATTTTACAAAAAAAAATCTCCATTATGTGGAATAGGAAATATTGTGGACTGCCAGGGGAACATGGTACGAGGTTCACAAGCTGCTGCTGCACATCTGAAGGCTCTATATGGACAATCTTGGCCTCTATGGAAAGGTGAGAATCTGAGCTTTAATATGAGATAAGACTCCAATAATTTTGATCATGCTAGTATGAAATACAAGGCTGAAAATACAACACAGATTTGACCTCTGCCCGAGAACTGACCACACTAAAATGTTAATATTAGCCACACGGACTGTGCTAACATGGAAAGCCAATACTTGTTGGAAAGAAGAGAATCTAAGCTTTGATTTGATGTACAGCAAGTCTGAATTCAAGCCGATGTACCAGAAATACAGCAGGAGAGATAACAGCATAAATACCACTTAGTTGCAGCCCTGTGAAAACTGCTGAATGTAACCATAATTCAACAGTGAGCTGCTAGCCAGCAGAAGGTTTAAAATGAACAATGTTGGACTCTATGAAAAGGTCTGAATCTGAGCTTTAATTTGAGGTACCACTCCAGTAAATCAGATCATGCTAGCCTGAAAGACCAGGCTAAATACACAGAACAGATTTGACCTCTGACCCAGCTCTGAAAGCTGTCTGGTATTGACCACACTACATGTCTGATTTTAAGTGGCCAGTTTATGATAGGATGGAAAGCCAATAGTTGTTGGAAAGAAGAGAATCTAAGCTTTAATTTGATGTGCAACATGTTTGATTTGAAGCAAGTTTACCAAAAATACAGGAGGATAAGTTATGGAGGATAATATGTTGAGACCCCGTAAAATGCAGCACATGTGCTCGATGGAGGAGCATGTTTTCCCACCTGGCCAGGGTCTGCATGAAGAGCAACACAGCTGTGGAGAGGCAGGCAGAGCTGCAGAGGGCCAAGGAGTCGACGAAGGCTTGGACCCGCCAAGGCAGAACCTGGGACTACGCCAAGATGTGCAGCCCCCCCCCCCCCCCCCCCCCCACAGGCCTTCCAGACTGGCTCTTATTGAAGATAAAGAAACTTCTTCTTCGTCAATGCCCCCATGGACGCAGACATTGAACCCAGCGACGAGCAACCAACCGCTTCAGCTGCTGCCGAGCAAGCCCCCGTCCCGGCCAGTGGCAGCACAGAAGAGGACCGCAGAGGCGCTGAAGAGACCCCCGGCTCTGATTCCAGTGAGGATGCTGGTCCAAGTGACCCAACATGGCAAAAGTAAGTTCATCACCTCACTCAACACACACAAGTTCAATCAATGATCTTTGGCTGTGAACATCTGTAAGTTCCTTTGAGTTAATTTTCTCTGTATTTTCTCAGGGACACGGCCCAGTACCAGACATCACTGAGGGTCAAAATGCAGCAGATGGGACTTTATGAAAAGTTCCCACGTGAAGCTGCAATTTTGACGGGTTTCTAGCAGTACCTGACTACCTCTCTGCTAGTCCCAAACTGCCAACAGGAGGTAAGATCTAACCACATTTGATTTATTTAACCTTTATTTAACCAGGCAAGTCATTAAGAACAAATTCTTATTTACATCTTACACTATAGTAGGGCAGAGTGTATTCTGCTCTCTGTGTTGCTCTTTGCAGCCTGTAGACTTATTAGCATCTCTATAGTGTGACAACAGGCTCATTGACACACGCACACACCCCCATACACACACAGACTGCAGCTCTGTAGCAATTCACACTTCTTCTCTTCCTCTTTCATCACAGGTAGACAATGTCTCCAGGATGCTCAGGTACATCCAGCCGAGCGGGAATGAGGTGAGCATGGACTTTCTCCTGAAGAGCACGGAAACCCAAGACTTCCTTAACAGGCTGAGGGTAGTGCAGATGAGTCCATCCACCATCATAAACTACATAAAGAACATGATCCGGTGTGTCCAGTATCTCAAGACACGCCTGGATTTGGCTGCAGCGGACCCGGACTTCCACAGGAAGTGTCAGGCGTACATTGAGCTGCTCGACACCTTGAGGATCCCAGTGGCAAAGGCCCTCAGCAAAGCCACATGCCAAAAAAAGTGAGTTGTTAATCTCCCTGCTCTACCTTTCCTTTAATGACTTCTCTCATGTGGATAGTACTTGGAAGGCTGCCAGGATTATGTGATACAGAAAAATCTCTAACTCTCCTCCTCATTGGTGTTTTGTTTTATCTTATCATTCTGGGTACGACCGCTTCATTCATGGCCAGCTGACTCTCCATGACTGCCAGAGAGTCCTCCGCGAGTCAAACAAGGACATGCTGGGCATCTACGGGACGCTCCTGCAGCACCAGCATGTGGAAGAAGAGGAGAAGACGCTGTTCCGCTACCGCTGCGAAGCCATCCTGATCCTAAAACATTTCCAGAGACCCGGAGCAGTCGAAAGATTGACAGTAAGTACTTTTCCCCCCACAGTGTTTCCTCAGTTGGTACAAAGTATTGCATGTAGTCCGTAGAAAATATTGCATGTCCAGATTCAAATAGAACAGGGTTACTTCATTGTTTTCCAGGCGTCAGAGTGGCTCGACCAGAAGCACGTTGAGGGACGAGTCTGGGTGGGGGTCAGCCAACATAAAACACCCACAATGCAGATTGCGACATTTGCCCTCACCGAGGAGGAGGAGGCTGCAGTAAGTTCTCTAACAGGCTGAAAAAACTCACCATGAATAACTGTAAGACCAGAATCAGAATCAGTTCCTGCGTTGCCTCGCTGGTCCATTTCTTCACTGTTTTGACCAAAGGCTCCATCAATAATGTCTCAAGTATTAACTTCATTCATATCTTATCTCCACAGATGCTGGATGGGTTAGGACTGTGTGGATGATGAGGGCAAATTTTTCCTGTCCAAATCCGGCGGACCAATTTCGAGCGCCACCAACGACCTCAGGCGTCTGCATGAACAGTAAGTATTAGCAGAATCCCATGTACTAACATGTATATATTAATATGTACTGTACAGAGAAGGTAGACAAGGACAAGGATTTGTAAATGAACACACTGTATTTGTACATTATGTTTGTTTGTATGTGTGTATGTAGGCTATATGTGTTTTTATGTGTATGTATGCATGGATGTTTCTGTTTATTTGCACATTTCTGCTGTTTTATTCTGTTTTTGTGTAAAGCACTTTGAACTGCTTCTGTATGAGATGGTGTTATACAAATAAAATTGAATTGAATTAAATTAGTAGACTGGTTTTGTACTCTTTCTATAATATTCAAATATTATAAAAACAGGAGAAAAATTCAAACATGAATATGTTGAGACCTCGTAAAATGCAGCACATGTGCTCGATGGAGGAGGCTGTTTTCCCAGTCTCAACGATGTGAGCAGAAGGTTAGGGTTAGGGCTATTTTCTGTAAAAAAAAAAAAAAAGTGAAAGAATTCAGGGTTGAGAGTGGGATTGTAATCTGAGATTTCTTCTTCATTGCAGCTACAAATTACCAAACATCACCAGCCAGTAAATCAGAAGAGTTGCAGAGACAGCGGTGAGTGCAAACTTTTCAGAGCAGCAGAAAGTGCAGCGGCGCACTACATGGCCCGCTCTACAGCGGTGGCCAACGCCCACTACAGGATGAGGACCCTGGAGGGCATCGTGGCCGCCGCCAACCTGTTCAACAGTTTGGAACGGTACGCGTCATCATCCAAAACACACAACCTTCAACTATTCTCCCTCTCACAGCTGCTTCCAAGGTCAGTCCAGCTGTTTGTCAGTGTTTAACCATGAAATCTTCTCCATCTTGCAGTTCCTCTACTGATGGGTCAGGGGATGAGAGGAGCGGTCGGGGAGAGAAGAGAGGCAGAGACACCGCTGAACAGGACGGCAGGGACTTTGCAGCGTTTATCCGGCACTTCCCGGTGACAGCGACTGGCCAGCCGCCCGCTAAGAAGCGACGGGCCGACGCCGGGTTTCCGACCGACAGAGTGTTTTACGACAGGTGGAGGGCTGTGCGGTATGGCAAGCGGGAGGAATACCTCTTGTGTAAGTGTAAATACTTTATTATGCAATGATTAAATTAAATGATTAACAACATTTCTATAAACAAAAGTAGCGTAGAATTCACAAGTGTGGACAAGAATTTAAATTTTCTCTCTTTGACAGCCCAATGTACAAGACACCCCCCAACTGTCCAGAAGGTCACAAAGGTCATCGGGGATGAGGGGCGGACTGCCAACCATCCCCGTCCTGAGGACACTGTGGCAAAGTGGAAACCAGCCAAGAGGGTGCAGGTTGAGAGTGATCCACGCATCATTAAAGAAATCCAGGCTGTGGAGAAAACGCTCATGGACTACATCAGCTCTGGGAAGGTTCCTGGGAAAGCCCAGCGTCTCAAGTGCACTGAGACTTCACCAGTAGCACTTAAAGGGAGGAGATGGCAGGGAGTGAAATTTTATGTCAAAAACCGCACTGACGCTTCAAAGCGAGACTCTGTGAGACAAAGGTAAGCTTTGACATTTGTGCACTATTGCGGTCAGGTGGAAGATTAAACTGGTAAAATTTTTGCTGGAGTTATAAATCTTGCCTGTTCTCTGTAAGTTATGTTTGGCATTTCTTTTATTCTTTGATAGTTGAATGTTTTTATTTGCATAACAGCAATAGAGTTGTGTTGCATTACTTTGGAATATACTGTATATATGCACTGATTTTTGTGGCTTTTTTTATTTGAAACCGTTACATTACACTGGAAATTATACATTTATATTATATAGTGCAGTCATATTAGGTTGTAATAACTACATAACAGTTTGTTGGAAACGCTGATAGGTTTTGCAATTGAAATAGTAAGTATTGAAATATTAATGTTGAGAGCATTACAGTTGTGGTACTGTGATATTCATATACACCATTTGTTTTTTTTTAATATATATATCTGAAAGATATCATGCAACCCTGTTGGAAGCCATGCGCGTAACTCTGGTGAAATAAAGCTCTTTAGTTTAAACATTTTTATTGAGTGTGGAGTCCAATATGCACAGATCATTAGTCAATATACAAATACAAGAGTTACTGGTGAATATACAAATGCAATATAAAAATAATTAACAAAAATACAAATATAATACAGACATCATTCTCTTTTAAATAAAGCTCTTTATTGATTCTAAAAACTTACCCTCCATTGCTTAACTTATACAGCCTTGTAAGTGAATATAAATAAATCCTCTACAGACAAATGTGTAACAGTGTCACCTGGTGGTGGTTTGTGATAAGACACAATAGGAGCGACCCCACCAGGATAGAAAAACCTGACAAAAAGTAAGCTTTCTAAATTTGAGAAATTTTGATATTGAAGTTGATTTTGGGATCCCAGGATCCCCCCAAAAAATTGGGCGTTAAAACCATGCCTTTATTTAATTTAGAAAGTAGTGTCCCCATCGATGTAGCAAAAACAAGTACAAGACGTAAGTGCATTGAAGTCCTCTGTTATTGTTATCAAAGTGCCTTTAGTCACTGTGATCATGTGTTCATGATGTTTCTCCGGCCTCTGTTGCAGGATGCGATGGGGCCAGACGGTCACGGCGGGTACCAGCACGTGGTGAGTCTGGCCCTCGCCCTCGTGGAGCTGCGTCACCAGGCCTTTGTGACGCAGCGGCAGGCGAGGGAGATCGTCGCCCTCTGGCAGAAGCTGTCGGACAGGGACCGGGCGGCGGTCTCCTTCCCCCCGCGCCACCGGGACAGGCTGGTCAGGGGTCGCTTCAAGACCTCCCGACCAGCCCGCACTCCAGGCCTGGACAGTGTGAAGCGGTAAGCGTTGGCAGCACGTAAACCCAAATGCTTTGTTTTGTGTTTGTTTACTCCGCTCTGTCTAACGAGGCGCTTCTGTGTGCAGTGCTGTCCTGGGCCAAGGCGCGGGTGCGGCACAGTCTCCCAAAGCCAGCAGGCTGGTGGAGGCCATCTTCCTGGAGCTGTGCCGCATGCACCACGAGGGCCGTACCGTCGCCAGGGTCCGGATCAACCGCTGGGGTGCCGTCATGAGGGACTACAGTCTCGTCAGAGACAACCTCCTCAACTGCCAGGCCCTCATGACGAGCACCTCCATCCAGCTTTTCGATGTAAACCACCGGACCCTTCTGCAGTGGTAAGACCTCATTTGGCATGTCATACTGTGACTGACAGGAACAATGTCTGAATTATTCTGAATGAATAATTGTATTTTTATTTTTCATCAGGCACAATGAGAGGAGCAAAGCCATGATGCAGGACACCGTCTCCGTGGCGGTGCCGGGGCCCAGCGCTCCGCAGACCGCAGCAGAGCCCCTCCCAGCATCGAGGGCTCTGCTGACTGAGCCAGTGCAGCCTGACCAGACTCTGGCCCACCGCCTCCCCGAGGACACTACTGGTCAGGCTGGGGCCCACAGAGGGCCCCTGGCACCGACCCTGTACGATCTCCTCTCTGCCACTGCGGCCTCCTCCTCGGACGCCCCTTCCACCTCCTCTCAGCCAGCGGTGCCGCGCTCCACAGCCTGGCGGAGGAAAATGAGGGAGCAGCTCCAGCAACAACAGTCCCAGGATGAGGGTGCTCTCCTCAAGACATCAAGGAAGACATTCCAGCACTTCCGGTGTAAGCGCTGTGGCCAGCCAAAGACCAAAGAATATGGCCACAGCCGCTACGGAGGAGAGCACTTCTGCTCCTGGGCTGAAGGCCGCTCAGTGGAGGAATGGCTGGCTGAGAAAAGGAGCAAAGATCCTTAAGGCAATTTGTCTTATGTTGTACACCATTACCTCCTTCATACATTTGACATGAACTTTATTTTTGTCAATACTGCTCTGCAATTGTTACACTGCCTCTCTCTAACAGCCATTTGTTAATTGTGTTGTCTGCAGAGTCCAGCCAGGCAGGCAGCCAGCGTCCCTCACAGCACTTATTAAATATTGTAAATAGTTTGTCCCTAAAAGCACTTAATGTAAATATTGTGAATAGTTTTAATAATGTGAATAGCTCTGAAGCACTTGTACCTACAGCACACGTCATGTAAACATGTGACAGTCGGCAGTATCAGTTCAAGTACAGCAACAGAAAGGCTGAAAGCGTAACTTAGTCTTGTAATGACAATAAAGCCAAGTTGAAATTGACATCTGGCATGCTGTTGTGTTTTGTCGGGGTCATCGAGTGACTTCTATTCCCAAAATGTACACAATACAAGCTACACAGATATGTCACTCAATAAATGCACATTTTTACAGGTCATTTTGCAATGATGAAATAAAAACAAAGAACGTGACATGTAAAATGTTCATCTTTTATTGAGTAAGACAGTGTTGACAGATTTGAATAAAATCTGACTTTGGAATGGCTTAAAATGGTAAACCCTGGAAAGGTTAGCTTCTCAGGAACACCACGATGATGCCATCTCTGCCTACTGCAAAAACATTGAGCACAGAATGCGGAAGTTGCCCCCACATTTACTGCCACATTTCCAGCACGCGGTGGACAGCTGCCTCTTAAAATATTCGGAGGCTGAGGGACAGAGTGGCCGAACATAGGTATGCCATTCGTACTGGGAACTTGAATTATCCTATGGCCAAACACTACATGGAAGCCCAACATGGGAGTGATACAACCCTCAGTGTGTCAGGTATTGAAGTCATCAGCTCTAATGCCAGGGACGGGGACAAAATCAAACGCCTCAAACAGAGAGAGGCATACTGGATCTATGCCCTTAAGGGCACCAGTTACCCTGGTCTCAACGAGGACTTTGACCTCTCATCTTTCTTATAGTCATTGTCTTAGTCCTAACATATAGTCATTGGTTTTCCTCCCTTTGAGGTGTTGATCATTCCCTAAAGGTTTTCCTCTAAAAATCCCCAAAATATTCCCAAATTGGTTTCCTCATTGTAGGTACTATATATTGTTATTGCTTGATCATATCTGCAATATTGGTCTTATTTGATTGACCATTGTTTACTTAAACGGAGGACCTTGTTTTTGTACTTCCTGTATTGTATTTATTGTGTAATGCCCCTAGAGGCCAGAAAAAATGTTGCATGTTTTCACCTGTGGTGACTGCAACTATAATTACTGTGTTTGTTACTACACCCTGAAGAAGGCGCAAGCCAACACGCGTTGGTGTATTTTTAATGATTCTAGCCCATTGAATTAAAGGCCTTTTACATTTGTCAAACCTCCTCGAGTGCCTGGACCTGGATTTCTTATGCCATTTTGTTTTCGGTCATCAGTCTTCCTCTCTCTCTGAAACAAACAGCTTGACCTTGTCACAGACACCTGGGGACAGTCAACAGCATCATCCAGATCCAGCACATTCCAGATCATACTCTCAAGCTCTTCTCATTTATTTCACCAGGTGAGTCTTTCATTTCTAACTTTTCAACAAAATATGAATTTGTAACTTACTGTGTTGCCTCTTTGACACAGGAAACCCACATTAAATTTGTTTCTACATTTCTGTCAACAGGATGGCACCTAAGAAAACTTTCCAAAAAACTAAGCACCTGGAGCCTCAAACAGAAGGTGTGTATCTGACATGACTGAATACTGTTCACTTACAACTTTTGACACATAAAAATGACATTGACTCATTTTTATGGTTTCTCTTCCATTCAGCCTCTCAGTCTGAGACTTCAGACTCCAACCAGGACTACTGCCCGGTGGAAGAGACAACGTCTTCCTCCGGCCTTTCAGCCTCTCCCTCACCAGCTCCTGCGCCCAAGAGGAAGACCGGGCAGCCCTCCAACTCCAGGAGGAAGACCTCCACCGCCTCACCACTTCCCGTGGCCTCCACCTCCATCTCCTCCTGCAGCCCACCAGGTGCACGGTTTACAGGAGGAAGAAGAGGGACAGGGAGCTCCTCCGCCGGCAGCGGGCCGACCCCAGGAGCCAGAAGGCACCTGGAGCCCCCTGCGAGATCTGCGGTTTCAACAGGAGGGTGAACACCGGGCAACGCCTACTACAAGGGCCTCTTTTTCTGCTCCTCGGCAGAAGGCCCGGGTGGAAGGACAGTGGACCAGTGGCTGGGGCAGCAGAGGAAGCTGGAGGACCTGGGAAAGATCCCCAGGACCACCCAGTGGAACATGAACAGGAGGATGGAGAAGGAGAGCAGCCAGCCCCCCCCAAAAAAAAATTAGGAAAACGTTGCAATTATTTCTTGTATTGTTTAGAGTATTCTTACTTTATGCCATTTCTTTTTAAACATTATTCTTGTATTGCTGCGTCTTTAAAATAAATATTCTTCCTTCTTTATCCCCCTGTCTATCATCATTACTGTTTTCAGAAAACTGAATTAACAACACAAGTACAATCACAGAAGTCAGATCTTTGTAAGACCTAAATAGAAGTCAAACGGGATCAAACCTTCATATCTACAGACGGAGTTACATCATCTTCTCCCGCTTCCTCACCACCTCCTGATGTAAGATATACTGTATATAAATGATGAAGAAAGCCCAAATATATATTAAAGCTCACTGATCATGATTTACCCTAATTGTGTAGCAGGGGGGACAAAATGCCTTTGATTGGAGCAAGTTTAGGGGTCTAAGAGCGACACTGAGAAAATGTAGCAGCTCCACTATTTTTCTTTTCCTTTTACAGAGAGGCTTGTAGGTAGACTAAAAGGTTCTGGGAGTTTGAAGACTTGATTTTGTGATGTGTGCCTGTGGTAGTGGCTAAAAAATAGACGAAACACACGATTGAGTGATTTTTTTTGAAAGTTTAAATCCCCTTACTTCCTGGTTTAAAATAAAAACATCTTGGTGTCTATGCATTTGCAAGACCCTGTGAATGTGACTTCAAAATGAAATTGTCAAATTTGACATGTTTTCAAAGGTCAAAAAACAACTGTGTGGCAAAATTTGGAAATGCATCTTTTCCCTTTATTAAAAATAAGTGAACTCTATAATAACAACTAAGGAAATTGCTGAACCACAGCTTGAAGGTGTTACAGTGAAACTTCTCAGTGAAGCACTGCTCAAGACTGAGCATCTGAACTGAAGAGCAGAGACAGTTAAATAGACACACCCCCAGGTGGAGGTAATACCCATTAACGATCAGGACTAGTCTGAAACAGGTGGGAACCGTGATCACTGATGATCAGGACTGCTGATGCTGTGTGGGTGTGACAGTGTTCAACTGAACTGAACTAGTAAACACACAGACATGTCTAAAGTTTGACTGAAAGAATATGTAGCTATTGGTGTTTTGACTGCAACATTAGTTAAATAACCTTAAAATGTGCTGAACCTTTATCAATGGTAATTTATTCAAATCTCAAAGTCAGTGTGCAGTGAAAGGCAAAGTGCTGCCAAGACAACTGCTACTGGCAGGAGTACGTAAGAAGACACGAATGCGCTTGGGCCGCACAACACAAGCAAACCAGGAAGAGATTTTTTTTTTTTGGAGTGAGCAACTTTGGTTGAAATTAATGGGCAGCAATTTTCCATTCATCCTCCAGATAATATAAAACCTCCTTGGTAAAGACAGATGTAGGAGGGAAATACAAACCACTATAGGACGAGCTGTAGCTTTTTTGATTGGCAAAAATGTTGAATTGGACAGACGTGGAAATAAGAGAGCTGCTCAGCGTTCGGACGGACAAAGAGATTAGCCAGCAGCTAAATCACCCGCCATGTCTTCAAACTGCTGGGACTCCGGAGCAAACATTAAATCCCAGCAAACATTTCCTCAACCTGCGTCGAGGCCGACAAGTCTAATAGACCTCGAGTCACAATGTGACTTTATTTCGACCATTTGCCGACATGACAACATATAATCTTAGGGGAATGGTGATTTCGAGGAAAAGTTGTTTTACAGTGGTGTAACCGAATAAACACTGTATTCAATTACAAGGATATCATTTTGTAACATGAGTGCGAACCGTAATGTTTACGCATGAATCGCAAAGGTTATTATTCTAAACGCAGTATGCTATCATGTATATGGCCAATTTAGGGGCTAAAATAGGTTTATCTTTTATTCCAGCATTTCCTCTAGTTGCCTTTATAGGAACTATTTTTCCTTGAGCAGCAACACTAAGTAATCGGGTTAGGGTTAGGGTTAGGGTAACCCTAACCCTAACCCAACCCTTCAGGGTATTAAGGTACTTAGCACCTATAGGAGTTAATGATACTGTATTACCGCCCAACCCTACTTGGTTTTATGATGTACGTTAAAGTTGTGTTAAGTACCTAAAAGTTTTTATTGGGCAAATAAAAATAACATTCTTGCATTACCAAAGAACATCTGTACTCACTTCCCTTTATCCTAGAATTCCAGAAGAAAGTGTTTCAGCTCCTTATAGAGATAAGAGATTCAATAAAAATTGCTATCACATCCACTGATGGGACAGCATTTCAGATAAAGCCAGCCAACACACAGATAGACTTCCAAGAACTGGAGAGTCGTCCGGCAGATGAAAATGAGAGAGCAGTCTCGACTCGACACTTTCCCAACATGTCGCGCACCTGGAGAATTTTGTTATGTCGCGGACACCGTCACATTTTGTCGCGCAATGTGATTGGGTAGTCACATTGCATCACACTAACGTCGCCATGGAGATTGTAGTTTTCACTGAACTGAACGTCCTTACTGATATTTTGGTCTGTAACTTTTTTGTCCTTGCTTAATTAACTAGTTTAATTAGTTTAGCTCGTAGCAAATATGGAGGGTATAGATGAAAGACTGGCAGAACAAGTTAAGACAGTATCGCCACCTGTATGATTCTTCAATGAAAGAATACAAAGACGCGCAGACGGCATTAACGTCGTGGAAAGAGATTGCCAATACCCTGAATATCAATATGTTGGACTGCAAACGTCAGTGGAAAAATCTACGGGACAGGCAGGCTATGTTTACTATCCCTGCTATCTTTATTGGTCAGACGAAAATGTTACAGTAGGCTAAACAATAACCACTCGGTGGTCGAGAAGATTATTCTGTATCATGGAAGTTTAACGTTAGGATAGCGTCTGGTTACCATGGAGACGACTGAAAACTTTCGCCGAAGCATAAATTACAAATGTCGCGCGGCTCTTTATTTTCTGTCGAGCGACACTTATCAAAGGTGTTGAGCGCCCTACCATAAATCAGGCTTAAGGGTGGCTGCGTCAGTTGTCCATTTAGCACTTTACTCCAAGGCAATATATCTCTAAATCTATTTGGTGGATTACCACAAAAAATTAGTGAGCAACTTCATGCTCCTCGGTAGATGAACCTTCTCAATTTTGATGACCTATGACTTTTCCTCAAGCAGCACCCTCAGGCCAAAATGTACAATCTCCAATCTCTGACTACTTGCATTCCCCTGACATGCACCAAGCCAGTGGGACAGGGGAATAATAGCTTGTGTTAAACTGTTGGCCACTTTAAAATCTTGAGTTTACAATGAACAAATTTCACATAATGCTAGAGCCCCAAGTGGTCAAGTATGATCACTTGAAAGAAAATAAAACTGGTTGTACCAGTAAGCACTGCTGTTGTGTCAAACTTGCAGAATTCATCTTACAGACCAGTTGAATTTTTTTGTTGTTTTACTCCTTTTCAGCGAGCACATTTGAAAAGACTGGGAGGTGTAGATGACGTGGACATGATTAAGAAATCAATGGCTGCGCAAGTATTAAGTACGCTCAGATCTTGTACAAAGTGTCCCTTGACAACAGTAAATATTTTTAACCCTTTGTAAGTTGTACTTAGGCTACATTTCAAGAGATTCAAGAGATTTATTTGTCACATGCATGATTGTACATGTACAACAGCAGTAAAATGGAGTTGCAACAACTCCGACAACTGTGCAAATAGCAAACGTAGTAACAGGATATCAATAATAATATAGCGCTATAGGAGATCTTTTCTGCCTGCCGCAATAAGACTGTACAACTCCTCCTCCGGCTGGCTCAATTGGGGTGATCAGAGTCAGGCTGGGGGATGTTAAATCATACTGGACTGTTCTTACTGTATATAATGTTTCAGATGTCTATTTTATTCTATTGTCACTTTATTTTGTTGTTTGCAATGTGAGCTGCTGTAACGCCTTAATTTCCCCTTGGGGATCAATAAAGTATCTATCTATCTAATTAATTAATTCAGGCTGTGCTTATCCAAATGACATGAAATTTCGCCAAGTAGTCCCAAATTGTAACTTCAACATAACTTAAGTTAATGGCTGTCTTTTAAATCATTTTTGTGCCTCTTTTACTTCTAGTGGACAAAAGTGTCTCATTGAAACCCATTAAAACTAATTTGACATGTGGTATGGAAAAAGCACCCTACATCAGCTGGTTATCAGTCTATCAGGACTTTTGAACTTGTCACACACAGTCATTCCTATGTTCCCCAGATTTATATGGCACATAATGGGAACATGACAAAGGGTCCTATGTTCCCCAGTTCTAGGGTTAGGGTTATGTAGGGTTAGGGTTAGAGACCTTCAACATCAAATAAAATGATAACCATTGGTTTTGTTGTGTCTATATAGCTGTTTTGAAGCCTTGTTCCAAAAAACAAAAACTGGATAATATTTATGAAATATTTTAACTTGAAACGGGTCAAATTTGACCCGAACACAATAGGAGGGTTATTGTGTGTTAACAGAATATTGAACTGGGGAACATGATAGGACCCTGGGAACATAGATACGCTCCTGTCACACACTATCCAAGAAAGAAAAAGTGTCCTCTGCCCATCCAAGTTTTGGACCAATAATATACCGAACAAAAATATAAACAGAAGATTTTTGTTTTTGCTCCCATTTTTCATGAGTTGAAATAAAAGATCTAAGACTTTTTCTATGCACACAAAAGGCTTATTTCTCTCAAATGTTGTTCACAAATTTGTTTAAATCCGTGTTAGTGAGCACTTCTCCTTTGCCAAGATAATCCATCCACCTGACAGGTGGACCCCCACAACCCAAGGAGTTGGTTTCAAGTCACTATCACTTACTGTTCAGGAGTTATGAATTTTAACCTATTTTTTGAACGGATACATAATTTCTAACAGAGACACTTTCTCACAACTCCGAACCATAAGTGGTACAGCCACCAGATTTGGTGTGTGTGCTTGTCTCTTCCCACTGCCCATGCGTGCCAAGATTGGCACCCCTAGTGTCTTCCTTTGATATAGCTGCCATAGACTCCCATTAAAAAAAGTTTCGAAGATTGTAAAGTTACAACTTTTTTTATATCTCGGAAACGGAAGGTGGTACAGCCACCAAATCTGGTGTGCGTGATTGTCTCTTCCCACTGCCCATGTGTGCCAAGTTTGGTGCCCCTAGTGTCTTCCTTTGATATAGCTGCCATAGACTCCCATTCAAAAAAAAGTTTCGAATATTTCACGAAGTTTCAACATTTTTTATATCTCGGGAACGGAAGGTTGTAGCGACACGGGACAAAGACCAGCGTGTTCAGCGCATAGGAAAACCCCACCCTAGGAGTTGGTTTCAAGTCTGTATCACTGACCGTTCAGGAGTTATAAAATTAAGTCCTACAGAAATGTCATGTAGGTTCTTCTCTGTGGGGGGAGAGAAAACAAGAGAGGGAAGGGGGGTTCTGCTCCTGTGTATCTGGTGCGGAGCAGAAGGTTGGCGGTTCGATCCCCGGCCGGGGCAGTTACTGCAGAACAGTGTGGGGTCTTAGTAAATGATGTAGTAATGAATGGAGAACAGTAAAAGCTCTTAGTAAATTTGTATTCCATGTAATACACATATGGATAGAAGAAACGGTAAGAAAATAGAACAAAGAAACATATACAAGTTTAATATGTGTATAAAGTCAGTGAGAACAGGACGGTTAAATGATGGTTCAGAGCTGTATTGTATGATGCACATCTCAGACTGAAGCCTGCAGACTGGTCCAGCAGCAGCTCTGACTATGTTGATGATATGTGGTCATCAGAGAGGCCGGACAGCCCGAGCTTCGTGGTCCACACCGGCATTCATTCAGCCAAGACACCCTGTCCCAAATACATCCTGATGACAGCAGAAATTAAAATGTCCACTGCTCATATACAAGCTTCATCTGAGTGTGTATGTATCATATAAAGAGTAATAACAAGTTTGGAGCATTAAAGTCCTATTTAACGGTGTATTTCTGGTATAATTCACATGAGCTGATAGATTCAAATGAGTTCTGTTTATTATAAATGTTAATAACAGGTGAAATGTTTGTTTAGTTTTCCTTATTTTGCCCATTTGAACCCTTAAACTGTGTCAGCAGCAGCATGATTAATCCATGTTGTGTTTTATTGACTTGTATTGCAGTTAAATGTCATGTTTACATGTGAGAAGTTGTGGAATGCATTATAAATAATCAGAAATAATAAAGCTTCCAAACAAAGTGCAGTTTGCAGTTTTTCTTTTATTAGACAAAACGGAATAAATAATAAATAAAAAAAGAAAAAGTCCCTCAGTCCCCCCCTTGGTTGCCTGCTTGTCTCCTCCTCATTTCCTCCCTCCATTCCTCGACAGTCTTCCCGCCGGCAGCGGCACAGTACGCCACACCTGCGATGCGAGTGGCCAGTGTCGAGCCTCTTGGGCTGGCCACACTTGCCGCAGAGGTACTGCGCCATCGGCCGGCGGGTTTTGCTCCCGGGCGGCGGCCCCTGCCCTGCAGCAGCAGCCTCGGCCGCCTTCCTCTTCCTGTAGGCCGTGGACCTGGGCACTTGCTGCGGTGCAGGAAGAGGAGGAGGCCGAGCAGCAGGGGCAGGAGCGATGATGGTACCCGGGAGCGGTGCTGGAGGAGGAGGAGGAGCAGGAGCAGGAGCAGGACCAGGACCAGGACCAGGAGCAGGAGGAGGCGGCGGCAGACCCCTACATGAGGGTCCTGGCTGCTCCTCCGGGACGTGGAAATGAAAGGGCTGTCCTCGTCCCACCTGTACAGAGGACAGCCCTTTCGCTGGAGGGAGAGGCTGGGCGGCAACTGCTGCAGCAGGGACGACGCCAGTTCCCTGCAGCAGCACAGCCCTCCCCCCCTCTTTCTGGCGCCGAGAGAACCTGGAAGACAAACACAGGCTGTTTTTAGGCTCTTCAGCTTTCATCAAAAGATAAATCACAGTACAGCTCACAACACATGGACACAGCTTCATGTTAAACTCTTACCACTGGGACAGGGTCCTCTGATTGAGCTCAAAGAGCTGTATTTCGGTCTGAGCCATCAACCTCGGGCTGTCCAGCACTGCCTGTCTGATGGTCACGTAGTCCGTTAGGATGAGGGACCACCGAGTCTTGGTGATCCCTCCGAACCGCGTGGCCGCGGGGTGGAGACGGCAGAGCTGGCTGCAAATGGCCTCCACCAGGCGACTGGCGCTCGGCCAACTTGCAGGGCCCGAGTTCAGTCCGAGAAGGCAGCTGAAAGACAGCCACGGAGAGGACCGTGTGGGTTAATATACAGCAGCTTTATTAGAGGAAATGGCAATATTTGAAATGAGTCTTACCGTTGGAGACTCTCCTTCCCAGGACAGGAGGTGTCCTTCCCGCCCCCTCGGCTGCCTCTCCCGGTGTCTGGGAGGGTAGACGACTTGCCGCTTGTCGCCGTCTGGCAGGCGATTCCAGAGTGCGACGAGTTTATCTACCCTCCTGTCAGAAAGCCCCTGAAGGCTCCGTGCTTCCAGCAGGGCCGTGGCCAGCTTCAGGATGTGCTGATAGCCTGGCTGGCCATCAGGACCCTGCATCTCCTCCTGAGGAGAAACACAAGAAAGGAAGAGAAGAAAAGGGAGGAGGGAGTACTGCTGTGAGCAAACAGCCAGCAAGCATTATAATATCTTCACTGTTTTTATTATTATTATTATTATTATTATTATTATTATTACCATCAGTAGTAGTTTGTAGTTAGTGAACTTACCTCAGAGTCTGAGGAGGACTGCTGGGGAGCAGGAGCCTGAACCTCAGGGGCCTCGGGAGGGGCATCTTGGTCAGGGGCGGCCGGACCGGATGGCTCAGACCGGGGTGCGTCAGCTGGATCACCTGACCGGGCCGCTGCTGTCGCTGTGCCGGTGGAGGGGGTATCGGGCTCGAAGACGGCGGGGTCCTCAACGTCCTCCTCGATACCCTCATGCCCGCCAGGACTCGGGCAGCAGCTGGAGAGAGAACCAGAGGAACATACAGAGCACTTTAATATCTGAGGACATGACTTTATGGGTGAGGGCAGCAGTGACATCTGAGGCCTGATAGGTAACATTTACTGTTTGACAGACAGCCTTACCTCAGCACTGTCAGCAGGTGGTAGGGGAGGGAGGAAGGCTGGTCCGGGCAACTCCTCCTGCCGTCCTTCCTCCGGGGCGGGGGCCTGCAGAGCTGCAGGAGCAGCTCCCGGGGCTGCAGGCGGCGGCAGGGTGGCAGCTGCAGCTGCTGCTGGTGGTGGTGGTGGTGGTGAGGAGGGAGCCAGTGACTCCGCAGGCCGGACCATGACGAGGGCTGCTGGAGGTCGCGAGGGGCGGTCGAGCTCCAGTGTGGCCGCCAGCAGCTCTTCGTCTGTGGGCGCGTCCAGCACAGCAGAGACACCGGCCCCCTGTGGCGCTGCTGAGGTGGTGGCAGGAGGTGGATGCGGCAGGAGCGAGAGAGGGGCCTGTACAAGTGAGGCTTAAAGAGAAATAAAATGTTTCAGTAACATGTAAGAATTAGATTTTTGTGTTAATATTGAATGACAAGCACAAGCACAGCCAAGCTGCATAAACACTACAGGAGTACAGAAGGTGGTTTTAAAGAGAGAAAGCGAGGATGAGACAAAATGACAACAGATTAGACTGGACTTGTTGAGGGAGAGACGCAGGCAGCAGCTAGAGGGGTTAGCAGGTAAGTAGGGAAAGGATGATGAAGAACATGTTACTCTACAGATGCACTCGTTAGTGATGTTTGGACAGGTGATTGGCAGACCTGTCTGTTAGTGATTTGAGACTTGCAGGCAGACACCAGCTAGTTTTTCATTTAACACAAACTTACCCTGTCGTTTCCTGTCCTTCTCTGATTACGAAAACATTTATAAAGCAAAATAAAAAGAAGAGTCAAAAATGAATTCAAGCCTTTCTGTTATTAATTGTTAATTGTTAATTGTTATTAAGATGGTACATGAATAATACTTGACTTTTTACTACTTACACTCCTCTATGTCAACTACCGCCTGGACCAGCTCTTCATCCGAAGGCTCCTCAGATGATGTAGAGGGAAGAGCTGGTCTGAAGAAGGCTGCAATCACACAATTAGAGGGAAGAAACAAAGAATATATACAGTGAACACAAGAAAAACAATGAAGTTTAACTCTGTATTTAATTTAGGCTGGACTTGAGCTTGCCTGGAAATGCAGATGCAGGCTTAGGGGCCACCAGCTTCTTAACCCGTGTCTGCATTTTCACCGCAGACAGAGAACGCCTCCCGGAGACGAAGGCCGCAAGCGCAGAACCAAGAGGCCTATAATAAGAATAAATGACACACAACAACATCTATAATGTGACAACATGACAAATACTTTTCTTCAGAAAGGTCATCCATCCAGTTACAACTAAACTCAGACAGCTTTAAAATAAAACACATACTGTGATGCACTCCTGGCTCTCTGGCTCGCGGCCGAGACAGAGGCTGTGCTGCTGCTGCTGCTGCTGGTGGTGGTGGTGATGGTGGTGGAGGATGCAGCAGCAGCAGCAGCAGCAGCAGCGGTGGTGGAGGATGCAGCAGCAGGTCTCTGTCTGTCTCTGCTCCGGACATAACGGACGGCGTTCTCCATCTGCGTGCCGGGAGCCGGCGCCTTCCTCCGGAGGTAGTTGACAAATCTATGCAAATCAGACAATTTGTCATATGATTCTTATCATCGATGGCCAGAACAGCAACTATATTATAATCCAAATGTTATCACGACTTACCGGATTTTCTTGATGTCCTCCGACTCGTACAGGCTCTGCAGGGTCTCAAATTTGAAGTCCCCGAAGCCAACAAGGGCCTGTCCCTCCTGACCGGGCTGGAGGGACTTCACCCGCGCCTCCTCAAACGCCCGGTGGAACCTGACTGCCTCCTCAAAGTCAGGGTACGCCGAGGAGTAGCGGGTGAAGGCGTCCTGTAAGTTCACACAGAGGTTAAAACTGTCATCGCTCCTTTAATTGTACTGTATGAATATCAGACTGAAGGACTCCACCTTGTTGGCCATCAGGGGGGACTGAGACCCTGTCCTCTCTCGCTCCTTCTGGTGGGAGGCGACCAGGTTGACGGCGTAGCCCACATCGTTCTCCAGGAGCCAGTGGAAGGTCTTGCCCAGGTATCGGCCAAACTGGACCTTCCACCGGCTCAGGACGAGGGTGGCGTTGGCGGTGACGCTGCCTGCCGGGGGCCAAGGGCTTGGGCGTCAGGGGATGCCTTCAGCAGGAGGGTCCCATTAGGGGCCCTCCTGAAGTTCGGGTGTTCCATCTAAACACAGAAAATGAACATCAGCAGAGTACCGGTACAGGCTTTAAGATAACAAGTACAATTATACAACAGTTGGTTCCGGTCGAGCAATTTGATTGGACAAGAGGAAGGTTGGGAAGAAAGTCAAGTGAAATCCTCTGTGCTAACAGTTTAGCTGTTGCTTGATATACAGTACAACAGCACTCCCTCTCTTGTGATATTGCTTAAATAAGAAATGCTAATGATGATGAAGAAATGACATGTAGTACTTACATTCTTTGTTTTGAAAGTACAATCTATAACATGACAGAGGACAACACAGTTAGATTACAGTGTTCTGCTGTACTCAGATCTTTATGTCATCAATACCATAATAGCAGAAGCATAAAAACATTTTCATCAGAGCAGTTTCATTACATTATCACGGATGTTCTGACATCTTTTTATATTTGATATATACATAATATACATAAGTGGTTGAACAGCATGTGGGTTAGCTGTGTGATAAAGTACCGACAAAAATATCTCAGTTAGCAGCTGTCTTCAACTCTACTGGACTGTTGAATTAAGATGGAGATAACGTCATGTAACCGGTGCGTTAGCAACGTTAGCAGGCAATATTAGCAGCCTACAAGAGTTGAATAAAACGCTGGTTAACACAAAGCAATGATAAGTAGTGTATATAATCAATTCCACACAATAAAATTAAAGTTTGACATTTTAATAAGAACTATAAAGCTCCGGCTTTGGCGAACGTTAACGTTCTGCCGATCGCACACATATTCCACAAAGTGCCGTAAAAACACCTCGGTTAACTCGGTACCACTAATGTCAGACAGAAATCTGAGTTTTTACAGTGTTTTCCACAAATACTGAATCAAAATGGATTAATACTTCACTTACGAAGTCGCTGCTGTCTCGTCCGCCGGTAAACTGAGCGCTGTCAGTAGCCGAGTTGGTGAGACACTGTTGAGACAAATCCGGCTCTCCTATTGGTTGGCAAAAGTTGGATTCTCCTTGTTGAGACAAATGAAGCCATCTGATTGGCTGTATCGGACTAAGCACGGGACCACGGCCGTGAACGGCCATTGGCCAACTGTTGGCACAGTTGAGACAGAGAAGGAGTTTCGGGTGGCGCAAGGATGACACCAGCCCCCAGGCGTCAGATCTCAGCCTTGCTTCCAATTTGACATGGTGGCCAACGGTGGTACTGCAGCCTAAAATTCACCTGCGGCCCAAAAAGCTTTTTTCCCATAGACGGCCATTGTAAAAGACAGTCCTCTAAAACTGTTCAGAAGATACCTACAATACCACACAAGACCTTAAAACACTCTTTGAATTATGTATTTTTTAACCATGAAGGCCGATTTTTTTTAAAAATTACTCAGAGCCGTATAAAACACTGTTTTTTGTGGGTGACGTCACCTCAGGGTACGAGCAAAGCACGCGCCTCTGAGCTCTGCATCGGGAACGAGCCTCCTGCTTCCGCTGCTGCTCCGTCTGTCAGCTGTGTTTGTACAGTCCGGCTTCGCTTTTATTAAAATATGAAGTATTTTACATGAGTAGCCCACCGGTATTTAATATGTACAGATAAGAACTGATCACCGAAAACGGAGGTTTGGGATTAGGTGTGTTTTCTGTGCTTGTTCATGACACGGAGATGTAGACAGCAAGCTAACTATATTAGCCTTGTTTTTAGCCTACATGTATTCCACAGGTCTGTCTGGCGAACCCAACTAGTCATGCTATTCATCACTTTTGTATTTCGTTGTGAATTAACTTTATGCTTTTAATTTTTTTAAATAAACGATTTTAAATAACTTGACCTGTACGCGATTTCTAATTCAGTTTCATGACAGTATTGTATGGTGCTGTATGGTTAACCTGCCTGCATGGTAGTGACTGAGTCTAGCTGCCAGTCAGAGTTGCACTGTGTTTCTAAACAGAAGTGTGTGGCTGCTGTGTAGGGAAGTGAACCAGGTCGACTTAGCTTTGACAGACTAATGAGAAACTCTGACTGTATGATGACATCTTGTCAAACTACCACAGCAAAGTGCTGTAAATGCTACAGGGCCAAGGATACAGGGCCAACTCATGATTTTCATTACATGGTTCGTCTAAGTAACTCAAATAAAAATAGCAAGGAACTGAAGCTGCATTTAAATGTCAGAATGTAAAGTCAAATTCATCAAGCATGACATGGGTTTGATCTTGTGTACTTCAGTCCATTGGTTCTGCAGGCTGTGTCCAGCAGACAGCTGCAGGTAGGACTGTGTGAACATCAGGCAACACAACATGCATACTCATGAAGTTGGTCCATGCTGTGCGGCTTCAGTCAAGCTTGGGAGAAATGTAAACATTATAAGATTGAATGAGCAGATATGCTTGGGGAAACCTGCCTAGTAATAACAACAGTGATGACATCTTTATCTTTAATACAAACTTAAGACTGTCAAATTAGTATCACTAGTCTAACAACGTCTCACAATGGAATAGTGACATGGAAATTAGAGTTGCAAGCAGATGACTTCTAGCAACTACTGGCTGAATACTTAAAATATGTATTAATATTATAATATTGACTGGTGAGTAATCAAAAGTTGACATCTAAAAAGTATAGGACAAAAGGACTGAATTAAAAAAGTGGCTTACTTTGTGATTAGTAAAAATGTAATTAGTTAACTATTTACTACTGTATATAATAAGTTCAGTAGAGGCTGGTGACTTGGGATGGTGGGTACATACTATACATGTATGGAAACGAACCGTTTGGAGACAGCAAAGCTTGTTTCATAAATTGTGTAAAACATCATTTGAATCTAAAACTGATTACAGACATTGTAACCAAATCACAGCCGTGCCAATATACAGTATAACAGCATGACCTTGACCATCTCTTGAAAACGGGGGCTTGAAATTCTGGCCAGGTGCAATACTGACTGTATATCATCCTCTGGTCAAGGACTTGGTGTTGGGACGGAGATAGTCAGCATCACTTCTATAAAAAGCATAACATGGTTAGTGATTTGTTACTGGCATGTATTGAATTCCTTGATCTATAGTATTAAATTATGAACCCGTTATTCTAAATGAACCATAATTTACCACCCAAGACTTGTGTACTAGATCGCCTCCACTTGTGCCTAATGCTTCGTTAGGCCAGGGGCCCAATAGAATATCTGGAACTGAAAAGAAGAATGTTCTTCCCCTGGATTTGTCCTCTCTTTACTTTATTACAAACAACATTTTACTAACAAGGTCAGGCAATCGCATCGTTATTGCTTTACAAAATCTTGGTTGTAATAAAGTCAAGGAAGTTGACATCCAGTGTGCAGACATTCTCCATTTGAATTGCTCCATTAAAAAATACATTACCATCCCTTTTTCATAAACCTTGAGAGTGATGTCTACATCAGTGTGCAGCAGAATTGTACAGGTTAAGATCTCTTTCTTCTGGAATAAACAGATGGGCCACTTTTACCTAGATCTGTTGATTGGTTCTTTGCGAGCAGGAGTTTTCTGCAATGAGAGATGGCATGAGATATCTAAGGTTCATTTCTTAAGCAGATAATAAACATTAAAAGCCTGTCTTGGTTTAAAGCCCACTCACCACGGCAAGGTGCAGGCTCAGAGTGGGAACACAAGACCAGACAAGGACAAGACAAACCCAGACGAGACCAGTACAAATAAAAACATGCAAAAACATTCAAAAACATGCAAAAACTTGCAAACATGCAAAAACATTAGTGTGCATCTTTTTGGTATGCAATAAAGAACAAGTGCATTTTTTAATCAAACATTTTTTTGTGTGTGTTCCATAAAACAAACTCAAACATCAAAAATTCAAACTGTGCATTTAATAAAGCAATTTGCATAAACAGTAGTGAAACTATATACAAAGAGGGAAAGAGGTCTTGGATGAATGGGCTGTTCCAATAGGGGACTAATGTTCAGTAAAGACTTGTGCTCCGTGGTGCGAGCTCCAAGTATTACTATGAACACTGGCTTCCTTTTGGAGTTGTAAGTGTTCAGTAAAGACTTGTGCTCCGTGGTGCGAGCTCCAAGTATTACTATGAACACTGGCTTGTTGGGACTGTCTTGTTGGAGGATGGTAAAGATGCTCAAGATGTTCAGCTGAGAGAGTTGTTATAAAAAAATTTAAAAAAAAGCCTGTACAAAAGTAGATGACATGTGACACAGAATGCATACACACAAATAATATACAGATATATAGGACAAACAACATATAAAAGGAAACTGATGTGGTCAGTATACAAGTATATACAAGTATATAGGAAACACTGATAAGTAAACAGAATACACATAGAAATACACCCAGACATGCTGTACATATACAAATAACAAACTACATGTAAACGTGTACAGATGTAAACAGAGAGAAGCTCAGAGAATATGGAATTTAATATAGTGTATTTAAGGAGATTTAAGGATTTAAGGACAGGAGAAATATACAGGTGGTCATAAATATACACACAAACACATAAAACACACAACAGACACAATATTTACAATGATAAATATAAGGTCACTCACATAGATTTATTTATCAATAAAACAAACCTCTCAGTTGTGCATGCTGCTACTGGTGGTGAAAGTGGACCAGCTTGGTGAATTTATGTCTAACAATGTCCTTTGTTAGCTTCTCTGTTTCGCGTCTTGCCAAGTGGTGCATCCTGATTTTGCAGTACATGGAGGATGCCATTTTCACCAAACCATGCACATGGTTGTCTTCCACAGTGGTTTCGAACATGTGGTTGTGCAGCTCAGGAAACAACATCTTATCAGCACTGT
Organism: Centroberyx gerrardi; assembly: GCF_048128805.1. Lineage (NCBI taxonomy): Eukaryota > Metazoa > Chordata > Actinopteri > Beryciformes > Berycidae > Centroberyx > Centroberyx gerrardi. Next base: position 1,014,335 of record NC_136019.1, on the reverse strand, counting down.
AACTTAGGACTTGATTGATGATGGCTGATGTTAAGCCATGTCCCTGGGGGAGCTTGCCAGAGGTTGATCTCAAAATCCTTTGAAAGCAGCGTTCTGACTCTGTGCAGATGGCAATTATCCCTGGTGATGGTTTTTGCAAACCTCCACGATTCTTCAAGAGAAGGAAGGGATGCACGGTGGAATCAGAAATCAGCACTTCAGTGCAAGGCATGCAGTTGTGTTTTTCCTTGAGCTTCTTTACCACAAAGCCAGCAATGTAGCTTATGGCAGCCTCCTTGTACTCGGAAACAGTATCTACATTTGGGCAGAGTTGATAGTCATGGTCAGGCTCTACATGCTCCACAGGCTTCAGGTCAAACCTACGTGCGGTGTTTACTGACGCAGGTGTTGCCTCCAAGATGCTGGTATCGTCTCGGAGGAGGCAATTGCCTGTTCCTGTCTTCACCTGTTGCTTCACCAGAAGACGTTTATATGCAGCTGTAAATTGTCTTGCAGTTGGATTGTTGTTGAATCCACCGCGTGCTCTGACAGAGGAAAAGAAGAGCTCAAGGTGATCTTGGCTCAGCTTGTATGTGAGGAGGTATCTGCATTGGGCATTCGGTTTCTCAACCAGGTCATGGAAAACATTTTGAATGCTTCTGGAACTGGCAATGAAGCCAACAACACATGTTTTTCTTTTTCCAGAATGCAATGGAATGCCTTTGTCGTTTTTAAGTTCCAAAAGGGACTTCTCCGCTTTTAGCAGGATTGACGCTGCACGTTCTTTGTTTGATGTCCTCATGGGTGCTTTGTATCCCTTTCCCAGGGGGTTCCTGCTGTTGAGAACATCAAAAGCAGCATCGATGGTCCTGAGGAAGTCCACTGTCTCCTCACATCCTCTGAACTGTGGTAGATGGAGCTGTGTGTTGCAGTACTCCAGAGCATCCGCTACACTGCTGCTGAAAACTTGAGCTGCAAGTTTAACCTTCATCTTCTGTCTCTCCCAACGTATGTGTGCCATTTTCAGCTTGTTTCCAAGTCTAAGACCTTCCGTCTCTTGCAGTTTATTCAGATCCTCAAGGTATTGCCACTTTATTTTTCCTCTTTCAGTTTGAAAGGTACCTCCTGCAGCCAACGCATTCCTGAGCAGCTTCAGCATGTGGCACACATCCAAAACTACATGGACAACTTGTGATGGATCTGCAGGATGTGGAAATGAGGGTCTCATGGCATGGACATCCAAATCAGCTCCCAGGGCTCTCAACATGGCAAAATGGCATGATGGTCCATCGCATGTTAAGGAGACTGTACGAACTCCAACATCATGAAGTCGTTGAAGGCATTCACTGATGATGTTAGCACGCTCTTCTCCAGTCAATCCATCAACGAGGAAGTAGGCCACAGGGATTTTCCAAGATTCATCAATGGCAACAACCATGAGGACCAAGGCGTCTTTGGCTGGTGGTAAACTATCATCGACAGTGCCACAGCCAAGGTCCACATATCCATGGAATTTCCCGGCAGAATATTCCACATGCTTGCGTATGGCCATTTCATCCACCATGAGGGCACACAAGGTTTCTTTTCCCTCTTGTTTCCTATCCTTCACATGAGACTCGAGAGCAGAAAAGGCAGGTTTTGTAAATCCTGGATCTGCAGAGATGTTGCTGTACCAGGTCCGGATGGTGTCTGGGTGGGGCAAAACAAGGTCAAAACTTTCTCGCACATAAGCGTAGGCTTTGGCAGAATAGAAGTGCAGAGTCATAGCAAATGACCGCAATTCCTCTGACACTTTGGACTTTTTTCCTTGCTCCACTCTGGTAAGGATTTCCTTTGACACTCCACTAAAGGATGTCTCCAACATCTCTGCACAACCTGTGGAAATTAGCATTTTCTGCTTCAGCTCACTGATGACCTCAGACAAACTGGAAACTCTTTTTTTTAATCTTCTGGTCTTTTCCCTCTCCAATTTCAATTTCTTTCGACAAGTTTGCAGTTTGTCCTCCACTGAATGCAAGTAACTCCCAAACTGACGCTTCAGTGATCTGGGAGATTCCATCACCATGTAGTTGTGCTCAGTATGGGTGGATGTTGCTACTGCATCCAAAATATCTTGTCCCTCTGAATCTGATATGACAGCTATATCATTGTGATGCAGGACAACATCTGGCACAAAATTTGTATCATGATGCAGTTCCTGCATCACAAGGATGTTGCTGTCAACATCATCCAAGACCTCTACTATATTTATACATTCATCATCAGCACTCACATCATCATTGTGTGAGTAACTGTGATCATGTGCAACTGTGAGTGTAGCATCACTTACCTCTATACCTACCGTTTGTTCCTGGCATGTTGTTCCATCAACGTCCATTGTCTGAGGGGCAAGGTAGGTGAAAATGGTGGGGACAGCTGTTGAAGTCAGGCGCTTCCTCCCACTGATATGCTCAAAACACTCCTCTTCAAAATGGTTGGCACATATCCTGGAGTGATGTGTTGGTTTCCAATTCTTGCGCCTTACATTGTTGATCCACTGATGAAGCCGTGCCCTGTCACCAAACGGAAAACTGTGGAGAAACATAATGTCAGTTACGATTTCTTTCTATTTTTTTATATTGATGTTATCTATTTGTTTAGTTAGTTCAGTTCTTAGCTTCATTTTTTTTTTTTTTTCAAAGTGACTATCTATTGACTTTGATATTTTCAATCTAAATGAATTGAATTAAACTACAAAGTTACCAAACATTATTTTTGTTATGACTGGTTCATTTATGCTATAGTAGTAGCCTACATTTACGGCATGATCTTACATGGGTAACTGTTAAATGTTTAAATATTTCACATTTCTTGTGTAAGGTGCTATTTGTTCTATTATGATACATTAGGGCAGAACAGTTCTTGGAATACCACAGTGGTTGTGTCTATGGTAGATGCTGCATGAAACTATAGTTTATTTCATAACACTGTAGTACTGCAGTTAAGTTTCCAACACACTATAAATGCCACAATATATAGTGGTAATATTTTTCTGTATAGGCTACTATAGTAAATACAGCCATCATTCTTAATAAGAGGAACTTGCAATTACTACAGCGCAATGCCGGAGTGGGTACTCGGGAGAACCGGGAAGATTCCCGGGCTGACAATTGATCCCACTACCTGCTGAAGTACCCATAGTGTATTAAATGTGCAATTTTAGTTGGTTATTTTTTTGTTTTTTTGTTTTTTTGACTAACTTAACGTCAGGCCAGGACAGCACCAGGACTGTTGATGATCGCATTCACCGATGATCAATGGTAAATGACCGGTTGACCAGCAACCGCACTTACAAAGGCTCTTGTGTTATTGCATGACAATATTATTTATTTTCGTTATGGACTGATGAAAATGCAACATACGAACAATTTAAAATACATTTGAACAACGAAGAAAAACGAAAATTTTTTTATTAAAACAAGCTTTGTAGATCTGTAGCCTAGGTGACATTTTTCAATTATATGAAAGTTCATGCATTAGAAATATCACAGCGGCTCTAGTTTAGGCTACTTCATTGATTTTTATGTGATGAATAGCTAATTATTTCTAAGCATGCCTGATTAAAACAGTTTGGGGAGATAGCACTGGGGGCAGCACACAAGAACGTTAAAATATGGTTCTTCACCTGTTCTTCTGATGGAAAAAATAATGGAGTGGAATGATGTGGTATATACTAGGCTATAGTATTTTCAATATATAGGCTTCAGGAGTATTTTTTATATCAACTTTTTATTACTTGCTAGTCGCGATTATATGTCTTTAATCATATTCTACCAGTCTTTTGGCTACTCATTCGTTTTGGTTAACTTTTTTAATGAGTAGGCTACTACCAAGGAGGTTCTATATTACTACATATAAAATGTAATTCAAACTAGCAAGCTTAGCTACAACCTGAAGCTGTAGCTAGCTAAGTAATGTTAGCTCAGTCTTTATTTATTATAAAAAATAAATTAATACATAAGTCTATAACTAAGTCTTTAATAGCGTTTCATATTATAACCATACCAGTACAGAGGAACCTTAGGTCCTTTGCAGTCTGATCGGTTGATGCAGTTGTAGGCAACACAAGACGGCATCTTCTTGTCTAGTCGTGCATAAATCTTGCTGGAAAGGGACCGTTTCTAGTCATGGTCAACTTATAAAGGGGCTCTTGGCGACACAATGCCCATCCCCCACACGCGGCCACTTGATGTGCACCTGCAGGCACCTACTTACTGTACACTGGACTCCAGTGCTCCCAGACACCTCCTTGGACAGAACCGTTGCTTTGAACCAAAAAAGGTAGGATTTTAGGTTCATAGAAACCTGTCGCCTACAAAATGTGCACTGCATGGTGTTCATTATATTTTTTCACAAAATTCCAATCAAAACAATAAGACTTAAGACTTAAGCCTACCGCCATAAACCTTGTTAAAACTGTTAACTAGGATTACTCTAAATACGGACATTTTATATGGTAGATAGTATGTCTCACAGACATTGATTTTACATAGCATATAGGCTACTATATATTTCCATTAGCTTGTGTAAAGGTTGAATTAATGCAATGTTCCCATATACAGTATGAGAGTTCTTGACAGATAATATGGTGTTCAATAACGTTACATGTAAAAGTAGTCAATGAAATGTTTAAATCAGTATCTGCACTGCAAAACAAGTACTATAGATTAATAGTTATAGACAGATGGATGGAGAAAAAGGCAGACAAGCACACATTAATGTATTAAAGTCCTTTCTCATTATCTTCTAGTTTGAGATGGCTACCACTGTGGCACAGAGAGAGAGAGAGAGAGAGAGAGAGAGAGAGAGAGAGGCGTCAACAAAGTGAGTCTATAGCTGTGTCATTCAATGTAAATGAGTTATAAAGATTGTATTGACCAAAAAGACTGCATCATTGTTGGATAATTTGTTGTAAATTTGCTGTGTTGCCCTTCATGAGAGAGGATAAATGTTTAAGTGTGGAATCTCAATTTGATCAGGTAAACTCAGTAGTAGGAACTTTTATAATATTATTTTTAATCCACAGACCAAAAAGTATGGTTGATTGGCAGCAGCTACATCCGGCGTGGGGAAGAGAGGGCGAGGCAGACCATGGGTACCAACCTTGGACTGGATGCTCGGGTCCAGTGGTTTGGCTGGGGTGGACTGAAGTGGCATCAACTTCTCCCCTTTTTCAACCGGTCCCTTGAAGGAAGAACAGCCCCGGATGTCCTGCTGATTCACTGCGGCAGCAACGACCTGGGGAAGATCAAAGGTGTCGAGCTCGTCGCAGCGATGAAGCGGGACCTGCAGCACCTCCACCAGCGCTTCCCGAGGATGAAGATAATCTTTTCTTCCATCTCGCAAAGACGCCGGTGGAGGGCTGCTAATCCGGGGAGGCTCAACAAGGCCAGAATATGGGTGAACAGTGTGATGGGTGCTTTTGTTCGGGATTTTGGTGGGAGCGTGGTACATCATCCTCGCATAAAGTTTGACAGCCCTGGCCTCTTTCTGGGTGATGGAGTTCATTTCACCCCTTTGGGAAATGATATTTTTTTAGATAGCATCACTCAGTCCCTGAAAGCTGCCATCTGGGGTAGGTAAAACTGCCTCTGAATCTTGTGAGTTTTTTTTTTTACTGTTCTTTAGAGTTCCAAGTGGACCTGGCAGTTTTTCCAACCCCAGATTGTGACTTTACAGAGGTTTATTTATTCAGAAAACAAGCCCATAAATAGGCCAGGGAATAATTCTTTATGTGACGATTAACAATTGGTCACATTTAAAAGGGGTTATAAATATTTCATTTTTTTAAAAATAACATTTGTACTCATCACACTGTTCACTCATATTTTCACTGTTCTTCCTTCATTATCCCTCTCGCTCCCTTTCTCTCTCTTGCTCTGTATCCCTCTTCCCCATCCACTCTTCCACTCCAGCCATACCAACCCATGGTCTGTCTCGCTCTCTTTTCTCTCTCCTCCCCATGTTGGATGTAGCCAATAATGGTTTACGTTTGTATTGTTTATGAACAGCCCAGCACCTTGAGTTACATTGATAGTAGTTATTAGTTATGCTGTTCAAGTAAATGTTATTAAATTATGTTCAATTAAATTGAATTATTAAATACATTGCATTCTTGTTTTTCAGTGTTTGGGAGTATTCAATTGTTAATGCATAACCTCTAAAGGGTATGTTAAAGTTTATAGTCCAGTTATGCTGCCATCTGAATACTTTAAGTTACATCAACAAATTGTTGTTGCAAAGTCTTTTTCTTCAAAGGAACTACTAACTGCTGGGTTCACATATATTTAGTAAAAGTAAAAACAAGTATATTTCCTTTAAAATGTAGAAAGTCTTAAATGGAAACACCCAAGCAAAGGACAAGTACCTCTTAGTAAAAGACCTTAGTAAAAACCCTTATAGAGGCAGTGGTGAGAAGGAGGGTCAGGAAACTAAAATCTACTAAACTAAAAAACTTAACTAAACTAAAATCTCCCCTTACAAAAGTTGAATAGGTTATTTACTATTTTAAAATTAAGTTGGAAAAAAAATCTAGATCTACATGTTGACACTGAATTAACATTAAGTATTGAGGGGCTGAGGAATAGGAATTTTAGGAGATTCCTTCTCTCTCTGCTCTGCTCTGCTCACAGCCGCCCCTCCCCCACCAAACTGTCCGTTCCACACTCCCAGCAGCAGCTGCTCGCTCCCGACCTGCTCACTTGATGACGAGAGCGCGACTGGGCTCGCTAGCTCGCTCGTGGGCGCGCTAATCCTGGCGGGAATACGTAAGCAGACACTACTGCGCATGACCCGTGGGCCGCACATCACGGAAGTAAACCAGGAAGAGAAAATTTTTTTTGGCGTATGCGCTGGGTGAGCAGCTTACGTTCAAATGAATGGGCGGCCATTTTTCCGTTCATCCTCCAGTTAATATAGAACCTCCTTGGATGACACGCAAATCCGTGAAGCGCTCCATCTTTTCCCAAGCGGCCAGCTCGCAAAGCGCTCCCCGTGGCACGGCGGACGACAACCGGAAGAGTGCAGCGGCTTCCGGAGACGGCAGTGCCGTGGGAATGCCTGTGAGAAACGCCTACCGTGACCACTTCAACAACCTGTGAATGAGGCTCACTTTGACCGATACAGAGCATATTGCTAATGGGTCAGCTCATTACCAATCTTCTCTGTATCGTTCCAATTTGATGAAAAAAAATGGGACGATTAAAAAAAAATTGGAACGCTACAGAGAAGATTGATGTCAGGGTTGGCCCATTACCAATCTTCTCTGTATCGTTCCAATTTGATGAAAATATTTGCCATTTGTTGCAGACAAAGGAGACGTGACATTCAGTGACACTCGGAAATTCTGGACTTTGGCGGAGATTCTTACAGTATTCCTGCATTCTCTTGAAAATGTCTTTTATTTTGTTACCCAGGTGGGAGATTCATGCTGCATTGACTGACGCTGGGAAATTCGGCATTTTGGCGGAGATTCTTACAGCATTCTCTCGGAAATGTGGGTTTTGTTGTTGCAGACATGGGAGACGTGTGCTGCATTCAGTGACACTGGGAAATTCGGGCCTTTGGCCGAGACTCTTCTGTCTCCGAACCTTTGAAACTTACTCAGCGTAACGGCTTTGCCAAACGTGCTTAAGTTCCTCTGTCTCCTTGCCCCCTGAAAAATGACCTGAACTATCTGGTAATCTGTCAAGGACACTTGCCCTGGCCATCTCAGCAGCCTGAAAAGGTGGGAAGCTTCTCTGCACTCAGGTTTACATGCTTTGTCCTATTCGCAGGTCTTTTGCAGTAGCAAAGGAAGATTTACATGCAAAAACTTGTGGCTGTGCACTTTTCAAGGTGAAAGGGTTGCTTGCAAAGTCCCCTCCCCCCACCCCCAAGCCTAAGGGGAAAGCCTGGGATGTAGGCAGAGGGGCCTCGCTCAGAGCAGCCCTAGGGCGTGTCCTGGGAGGGGATGGGCTGGGCTTAGGGCCCGAGTGCAGGCTCAGGCTTGGAGGCCGAGCTGGGCTCCGGCCCCTCTTCCAGTGTCTGTGCCACTCTGGTCTTGCCCACTTTGTCAAATTCACAAACATACCGAAAGAAGTTGCCATTTCAAACTAAACTCATCTAAGCAGAGGTCTACAACAGAAAGAGCTTCTCCCCGCAGATGCTAATGGGTGGCGCCTAGTGAAAAAGCACCTCAGCTGTTGCTCCGCGTAAAGGGGGCCCTTCTGCCCGGGGGGGATTAAGTAGCAGGCAACGTTGGGAGTTGAAATGTACTTGCCCAGGCAGTACATATGATAACATTGGATCGATACAGAGAAGATTAGCATGGCCCCTACGAAAGGATGACACGCAAATCCGTGAAGCGCTTCATCTTTTTCGCAAAGCGCTCCCCGCGGCACGGCGGACGACAACCGGAAGAGTGCAGCCGTTCCCCGGAACACTGTAACACGGCGGACGAGAACCCGAAGAGTGCAGCGGCTTCCGGAGACGGCAGTGCCGTGGGAATGCCTGTGAGAAACGCCTACCGTGACCACTTCAACAACCTGTCAATGAGGCTCACTTTGACCGATACAGAGCAGATTGCTAATGGGCTTTACGGTTCGCTCATTAGCAATCTTCTCTGTATCGTTCCAATATGATGAAAGAAAACAGAACGATTCAAAAGAATTGGAACAATACAGGGAAGATTAGATTCATGGGTTAACCCATTAGCAATCTTCTCTGTATCGTTCCAATTTAATGAAAAAAATGGAATGATTCCAAAAAATTGGAACGATTCAGGGAAGATTAGATTTATGGATTAACTCATTAGCAATCTTCTCTGTATCGTTCCAATTTGATGAAAAAAATAGACGATACAAAAAAATTGGAACAATAAAGGGAAGATTCGATTTGCAGCTTACCCCATTAGCAATCTTCTCTGTATCGTTCCAATTTGATGAAAAAAATGGAATGATTCAAAAAAATTGGAACGATAAAGGCAAGGGAAGTGTTCCCATTTGTCAGTAAAAATGAATGGAAATGTATTGCCATTGTCAAAATTGTGACACGGTGTCAATGTGCTTGACGTTTGGCACACCCTGAATGGTGACAATTGGGAACAATCCTGACATATGGGAACGCGCCGCGCCAACGTGCCAGATCCTAAGGGGGGCGTTTGCACGCCACCATGACAAATGGGAACAAACCTGACATACGGGAACGCGCCAGATCCTAAGGGGGGCGTTTGCGTGCCACCATGACAAATGGGAACATTTTTGACATTTGGGTCAATATTTGTGATATTCAAAAGTGTGCCAAGTGTCAAAAAAAAAAATTGTAACCAATCTGTCCAAATTTGACAGGGGCTGTACAACTACTCAATCCTCACACCATCCTCACTTGATTATTCCAAATAAACCTCATGTTTTTCTTGTTGCCGCAGAGGGGATTTGGTCACGTGGGATTGTTCTAGGCCATGCCCACACTGCCTGTGCAAAATCTGGGGTCTCTTGGAACTTTCTTTGAGAAAATGTGCAAATATGAAAATTTTTATGTCCGTGTCCATTTGGGAACATTTTTGCCATTTGGGTTGACATTTGGGAACCCTGACCACCCATTCAAAAGTATGCCAAATGTCAAAATAGCCCTTATATTTTGACATTTGGCATACTTTTGAATGGGTGGTCAGGGTTACCGTTTGTCAACCCAAATGGCAAAAATGTTTCCAAATGGGGTCTGGGGTCTCTGGGACCTTTATTTGAGAAAATATGCACATTTGAAATATAATATTCACATAACCCTAATGTCAACTTTGACACAAGGGAAACCTGCCGACCCTTTGACATTTGTGCAGGTTTTTTAGGCACCTTAACATGCATCCAGAACCACCAAATTTATGTCACATCTTCACTGTAACACCAACTTTCAGTTGGAAAAGGTTGCAACTTTCTAGCTCTAGTATAAAGGGTCAAAATCCAGTGAAATGGCCTTCTGGAGGCCTTCTGACCTTTCAGTTTCCTTATGTCTGTGTCCATTTGGGAACATTTTTGACATTTGCAATTGTTCATTTGGGAACCCTGTCCGCCCCATTCAAAAGTGTGCCAAATGTCAGATTTTAGTCATTCCCTAATATTGTGCAGGTTTGTGCACGTATTTAAGGAACCTTAACATGTATCCAGAACCACCGACTTTGTGTCAGCTCTACACTGTGACACCAACTTTCAGTTGGAAAAGGTTGCAACGTCCTTGCTGTAGTATAAAGGGTCAAAATCCAGTGAAATAGCCTTAACTAGACGCAGGCACACAGACCGCATGTGATCAGTGCATGGTCAATTCCTTACATTCTGACATTTAGCATACATTTGAATGGGGGGTCGGTGTTCCCAAATGTCATAGACCAAAGAAATGACTTGATATTGTCTTATCAATGTGAAATTGAAATATGTTCCATAATAGAGGCTCCTCTTGAATCCTAAACTGGTTCCAGCAATCCAAATGTTTGCAGAACCAGTTCCAGCCTATTCAAATGCAGATATTTTGTCAAAAATGTTCCCAAATGTCAACCCAAATGTCAAAAATGTTCCCAAATGTCACAGTGACAAACGGGAACATTTTTGCCATTTGGGTTGACATTTGGGAACATTTTTGACATTTGCAATTGTCCATTTGGGAACATTTTTGCCATTTGGGTTGACATTTGGGAACATTTTTGCCATTTGGGTTGACATTTGGGAACCCTGACCACCCATTCAAAAGTATGCCAAATGTGAAAATATTGACTTTGGCATTTTGGTTTGTAAGTTGGATTTTCGCGAACTTTTTGAGGAATGCACCACTATTGGTGAGCCTTTTAAAAAATGTTCCCCTTTGTCACTGTGACATTTGGGAACATTCAAAAGTATGCCAAATGTCAAAATATAAGGAATATTTTGACATTTGGCATACTTCTAATGGGGTGGTCAGGGTTCCCAAATGGACAATTGCAAATGTCAAAAATGTTCCCGTTTGTCAACCCGTTTGTCAAAAATGTTCCCGAATGTCAGGGCTCCCGGGTGTCACCTCGTGGCCGGCCCGGCGTAGCCTGACAAACGGGAACACTGTCCCCGAACTTTGGAAAATCATATCTCGGGAACCGTGGGTCGGATCGGACCCAAGTTTTCCCGCGCGGGTCCCGGCCGAATATTAATGCGGATCGCGTCGGTTCCCGATTTTTCGGGGCCCCCGTTTGGGCGGGAAGGGAGCGTCCGTTTGGGGCGCGAAATTCCCTTACGCATGAATGGCCGGGGTTGCCAAATGTCAATGAGCTCATAAGGCAGGGAAGATTAGATTTATGGTTCGCTCATTAGCAGTCTTCTCTGTATCGTTTCAATATGATGAAAAAAACGGAACGATACAAAAAAATTGGAACGATACAGGGAAGATTAGATTTAATGGGTTACCCATTACCAATCTTCTCTGTATCGTTCCAATTTGATGAAAAAAAAATGGAATGATATAAAAAAACTTGGAACGATACAGGGAAGATTTGATTTATGGGTTAACCCATTACCAATCTTCTCTGTATCGTTCCAATTTGATAAAAAAGATGGAACGATACAAAAAAATTGGAACGATAAAGGGAAGATTAGATTTACGGGTTAACCCATTACCAATCTTCTCTGAATCGTTCCAATTTAATGAAAAAAATTGAACGATTCAAAAAAATTGGAACGATACAGGGAAGATTAGATTTATGGGTTAACCGATTACCAATCTTCTCTGTATTGTTCCAATTTCATGAAAAAATGGAACGATTTAAAAAAAGTTGGAACGATACAGAGAAGATTGGTAATGGGTTGACCCATAAACCAATTACCAATCTTCTCTGTATCGTTCCAATTTTTTTTGTGTATCGTTCCAATTTGATGAAAAAAATGGAATGCTTCAAAAAAATTGGAACGATACAGGGAATATTAGATTGATGCGATAGCCCATTAGCAATCTTCTCTATATCGTTCAAATTTGATGAAAAAAATGGAACGATACAAAAAAATTAGAACGATACAGGGAAGATTAGATTTAATGGGTTACCCATTACCAATCATCTCTGTATCGTTCCAATTTGATGACAAAAATGGAACAATACAAAAAAATTGGAAGATTGGATTTACGCGTTTGCAAATTACCAATCTTCTCTGTATCGTTCCAATTTTTTTTGTGTATCGTTCCAATTTGATGAAAAAAATGGAATGATTCAAAAAAATTGGAACGATACAGGGAAGATTAGATTTATCAACCCATTACCAATCTTCTCTGTATCGTTCCAATTTCATGAAAAAAATGGAACGATACAGGGAAGATTTAGATTTAACGGTTACCCCATTAGCAATCTTCTCCGTATCGTTCCAATTTTTTTTGTGTATCGTTCCAATTTGATGAAAAAAATGGAATGATTCAAAAAAATTGGAACGATACAGGGAAGATTAGATTGATGCGTTAGCCCATTAGCAATCTTCTCTGTATCGTTCCAATTTGATGAAAAAAATGGAACGATACAGGGAAGATTAGATTTAATGTGTTACCCATTACCAATCTTCTCTGTATCGATCAAATTTTTTTGAATCATTCCATTTTTTTCATCAAATTGGAACGACACAGGGAAGATTAGATTTCATAGGTTGGCCCATTACCAATCTTCTCTGTATCGTTCCAATTTGATGAAAACATTTGCCATTTGTTGCAGACAAAGGAGACGTGACATTCAGTGACACTCGGAAATTTGGGACTTTGGCGGAGTTTCTTACAGAACTGCTGCATTCTCTCGGAAATTTGGGTTTTGTTGTTGCAGACATGGGAGATGTGTGCTGCATTCAGTGACACTGGGAAATTCGGAACTTTGGCGGAGATTCTTACAGCATTTCGGCATTCTCTCGGAAATTTGGGTTTTGTTGTTACACACATGGGAGATGTGTGCTGCATTCAGTGACACTGGGAAATTCGGAACTTTGGCGGAGATTCTTACAGCATTTCGGCATTCTCTCGGAAATTTGGGTTTTGTTGTTACACACATGGGAGATGTGTGCTGCATTCAGTGACACTGGGAAATTCGGGACTTTGGCGGAGATTCTTACAGTATTCCTGCATTCTCTTGAAAATGTCTTTTATTTTGTTACAGAGGTGGGAGATTCATGCTGCATTGACTGACACTCGCAAATTCGGCATTTTGGCGAAGATTCTTGCTGCATTCCCTTGAAAATAACAATAATGCTAATAAACAGTTAAATCCAGAGGGATGGGGCTTTCTGGAAGAGACATTTTCTGTCCTTAGCAGGTCTAATAAGGCCTGTAAGCCGCCACTAAGGGCGCTATTTCCTCAACAACCCAAAACAACATGGAAAAACTTTAAAAAGTCATATCTCAACCATTTTTGAAGCTAAAAAGATGATTTTAACGGCAAAATGAGGCATAAATAAGGAACGCTTCACGAATTTGCGTGTCATCCTTGCGCAGGGGCCATGCTAATCTTCTCTGTATCGTTCCAATTTTAGTATATGTGCTACCGGAGTAACACAACAGCACCCTGGAACTCTGGGGTATATATAGGGTGAGCTCCAGATACTGTCCAAAATATGGTGTCAGCTTAATGAGGCTTTCCAGACATAAATAGAGTACCGCATCAGGCTTTCCAGACATAAATAGAGTACCGCATCATAGGAAGGCTGGTTCTGATGAGAGAACTGCACCAAATTTCACCCGCTTTAGGTCCAAACTGCTCCGGTAGGGGCTGAAACGCATGACGGGACATCTATGCAAAGCAGCCACTACGTCAGGCGCTGAGGATTGGTGAGCTGCAGGAGAGTCAACAAAAGGATCAAATTCCCACTTCCCCTCCTCCCACATTCCTCCTGGAGGGACTCAAATCCCCCAACTACCCCCCACCGATCACCATTCATGCCTGCTGTCGCCTCTGTGAGGACGAGATAACACACAAAGAGAGAGAGAGAGAGAGACAAAGAGAGAGGGAGAGACCAACATGTGGTCGCTTCGTTCCTTCCTGCTCTGTGTTCTCGAAGACGAGACAAGCTTGGTTCAGAGGACTAAACCACAATATAGCATCGCACGAGCTTGAAATTTACCGTGAGCCGCCAGCTGAATACAATGGAAATGCTGCTTTTGGCTTTTAAACCTGTTTATCCTGTCCGCTGTCCTGTCCTGGTTTCTGTTGTAGAGCTCAAACTGGTAATTCAGAACATTATCCACATGGTGTGTGTTGGTGGGGGTAAACTGGGCTAAATTACAGTGTTCATTCATGTTCACAGCTATTTTCAGCTGTGGTGGTTTGTAGGAGGAAGTAAAACTGTCTGCTTGGTTGTTTTTATTCAAAAATATCTTGCAATTCCACAAACCTGCCAGCAAAGGCGCTGTTGTAGCGTCTGACTGCAGGAGGGGGAGAGAGAGAGAGAGAAATAGTAATATGCAAACACTTGCTGTATTGTTTTACATTCATGAATGTAAAACAATACAGTCTAGGTGAAGCTTGCAAAAGTAGGTTTTTCAGAAAATTCTATATGGCGAAAAATCCAATCCAATAAGATTTTGGCTGAGCAGTGTAAAAGTTGTTGCCTCAGTAGTGACTGAGATTTCAAACCTTTCAATGAAAAAATCTCCCATGTCTGCAACAACAAAACCCAAATTTCCGAGAGAATGCAGCAATGCTGTAAGAATCTCCGCCAAAAGCCCGAAATTCCGAGCGTCAGTCAATGCAGCATGAATCTCCCACCTCGGTAACAAAATAAAAGACATTTTCAAGAGAATGCAGGAATACTGTAAGAATCTCCGCCAAAATACCGAATTTCCCAGTGTCAGTGAATGCTACTATGTTGGTAACAAAACAATAGACATTTTCAAGAGAATGCAGGAATACTGTCAGAATCTCCGCCAAAGTCCCGAATTTCCGAGTGTCACTGAATGCAGCACAACTGTCCCACGTCTGTAACAACAAAACCCAAATTTCCGAGAGAATGCAGCAATGCTGTAAGAATCTCCAACAAAAGGCCGAATTTCCGAGCGTCAGTCAATGCAGCATGAATCTCCCACCTCGGTAACAAAATAAAATACATTTTCAAGAGAATGCAGGAGTACTGTAAGAATCTCGCCGAGTTTCCGAGTGTCACTGAATGCAGCACACATCTCGCCATGTCTGCAACAACAAAACCCAAATTTCCGAGAGAATGCAGCAATGCTGTAAGACTCTCCGCAAAAACGCCGAATTTCCGAGTGTCACTGAATGCAGCATGAATCTCCCACCTCGGTAACAAAATAAAAGACATTTACAAGAGAATGCAGGAATACTGTCAGAATCTCCGCCAAAGTGCCGAATTTCCGAGTGTCACTGAATGCAGCATGAATCTACCACGTGGGTAAGACAATAATTGGAACGATACAGAGAAGAGCCCTGCTCTGTTTTGTTCCAATTTTCGTCTTATTTTTTCCCTTCTTCTCTGTTCTCCAGTACACTTATGCTGCACTAAGAGTGTACTGGACCAAGAGAGTTTCTGCTTTTCTTTTCTTTTTTTGTTGTTGTTTTTTTTCTCCTAGTCAAAATTGAAAGATAGTGGTACTCATCTCAGGACTCTCTATATTAAGCAAAAGTTAATGCCTGTTGCACTTCCTGCATAATGTTTCAACTTTATTGAAATATGTGGTTGGGTCACAATATGTAATATTTCGATCACGTCACTAAATCGAATTGTATCTAGGGTTGGGCGATAGGGCGAATATATCGGCTATCGGCGATTGATTTTTTTGGGCGATTTTTGTCATTTTATTTTGCTAATTTAATGGTCTAATTTAATGGTAAATAATTAACCTGTAAAGACAGGGACGTGCACACACATTTTGAGGGGCTGTTGCTCTAACCTGAAAAAAGTACCTGAATGGTGTCAAATATGGTCATTTCATGTTTTAGTATAATTCTGCATAAGTTCCATAATGTACCTGTAAGAAGACCATCGTCCACAGCATCTATCTTTCTCTTTATCCCACTCTTACTGGCTTGGCCCTTTTATAGTAACTCTCTCACACTCGGCCATTACCAGCCTCATATGTACCTGTCTGATGTGTCTCCTGATGCTCAGCATGCTCTCCCTCACTCTCTGGTCTGGAGCCTTGTGGTTGCGCCTCATCTTAAATTGAATTATTAGAATCAGAATTAAGAATACCATTTTCCATTCAAAATTGCTTGGGCATGGTAGAACTACTATTTAAAATACCAAGTACCTTATATATATATATATATATACTTCTCACTGCAAAAAATGCACTAAGACAACTGAACACTTCAGTGTAGCCAGTTGAATTTTCATGGATGTGATGCTGACAGTGGCTTGACTCAATGATTCCTGGTGAAGCCCAGGAATTAGTCTGGAGTAGGCTATGTCTAGTTTTGTATGTAAAAATATGTACTAGAATACAGAACAAGTACAAAATGTCATATAGGATTTCATGAACATATTTTCTGGCCTTACCATCCCATATTTCACTACAGCTATTAGAAGTATTTTACTTGATCACCAGGCTCTCCAACGCTCTCTGAACTGGAGCTTTTGGGGTTAGCCCCCTACAGAAAAGCACTCTCTTTAACATTATGTTACAGATGAAACTCATTCACAATACTATGCACAGATATAATATACTGTCATAATGCTTCACCTGCTGGCCTGCTGGCAGTCTGTATCCAGCTCTGCACACCTGCACTCCCCTCAGCTCTCTCTCTGCTGTAGTCTCCTCCTGTTGGAAGGCATTGTAGCCTCCTGTAAGCACCCAGAATTAACATTACATTCAAAAAAAACAACGTGCATTACATTTTAACCAATTTGAACATTACAAGTTATCATCTCATAACGAAAAACAAGGCGACTTCTATCAGCTACATCCGCTTGTTGGTTGAAAATTCATCACAACCTGAATGAAGCATGTTCAGGAACACAGCTAGCAGCTCGTGTCACGAGCTAGAAAGAAGCTAACGCCACGTGGCGTTAGCTTGGCCTGTTCGCACGCGACACGTAGCTTCATACTGACTGGAAACAATATCTAATCTAGTACGATTCAACAGTCAAAACCGTCAGATCCCCAGAACGCACACTTAATGTAATGGTCGTGACTGAGGAGTTATCTTGCATGTAGCCTGCTGCCCATAGAGATAAAACAGTAGAGGGGACATTACGTCATTAAGCGTGGGATAACCGTCCGCCATCTTACCTGGGTCCAGTTTACCTGAAACTACAACAGCTGTCTATGGGAAGCGACCACTGTTGTCCTGATCTGGATCAAACTGCTAAACATACGTTCTATAGTGTTTTCTATAGTATTTGTATAGTACTCAGTAGCCGCACTGCTGCTGAAAATGCGCCGATTTTTTTTTTTTTTTTTTTTTTTTTTTTTTTTAATTGCAGGCTATTTGTGCCAAGACGCACCTTAATGACGGAAGTGACACATAGTGGCGCGTGGTGGCAGACAGAGAGGACGTTCATTTGCATATCTGTATAGGCTACTGTGGATTTTAAGTTGATTCAAGTGTAGAGATGTTTGTTTTTACTGTAGTAGCCTACTTGTTTACATGATGGCATCTATATAAATTATTTCTTTATGGATTGTAATCTTAATTGCAGGCTAAGATGTCATGCTAATAAAGTTAAAAAAAAAAAATATATGAGGGCCTATGTCCATTATTACCTGCTTAAATTGGCTTAGAGCTGTCACACTAACCACTTAATGGCCTTACATTTGCCTTTTATTGTATATTTTATCTGGGTGTATTGTTAGGTGTGTTTCAGTGATGGTGATATTTAATTGCTGCCAACATCTGTCTATTGCTACAACAACAGATCATTTGGGGCTTTTACATTAAAAATAAGCAGATTTTCATATATACTCTTAATACAGAGTACCAAAGAGTACCAAATAAATCTAAGAATTATAAAGTCTTCTTGAAAAAAGGATTCATAGTTTCTGTAAAGTAATGCACCATTAAAATACTTCCAGAAGATAATCTTTATGATTTAAAACATAATTACTTAACATAGTTTAGCTATTTTTTTCTACAGACTACAAAAAATGCTCATGTTTGGTTCCATTTTAGACAGTCACAGTTGTCTTGCACACAGTGAGCTAAATAAAAAGTAGTAGTGATGTCTCAATACAAAAATATTAGCATTATAATGGCAGCATAAGCCACTTTCACCATTGATTCCAATGACAGTCAGCTGAGAAGTGGACCCAGGTAAGATGGCTGCCATGTGGTCCCATTCCAGAATAGGAATTCTCTATGACAGGTCCCCTCTACTGTTATATCTCTATGCTGCTGCCATGTTAGCTAGCTAGCTAGCTAGCTTCACTTTTGTTTTTCTGACTGACTTTATAGCACTTAGGCCGCCCTCTAGTGGTGAAAGGCGGTATAACCAGTGCCGGGCGGACTGGATAAACAGGTTTACAAGCGCAAGGATGACACAATAAGCATCCCTTATTTTGCCATTCAAAAATCAGCTTTTTATCTTAAATAATGGCAGAGATATGATTTTTTCCATGTTATTTGGGTTGTTGAGGAAATAGCGCCCCAAGTCCCGAATTTCTGAGTGGCACTGAATGCAGCACAAATCTCCCACGTCGGTAACGATAGGGCTACTGTAGGCTAAATCTCCATAAGTGTCCCAGATATCCGAGTTTCACTGAATGCAGCATGATTCTCTCACGTCGCTAATAAACACTTTTAACAAGGCCGTATCAGGATATTCTGCAGGTTTTTGAGCGGAGTTCAGCATGAGGATTGGTTCTGTCCGTACAGAGACAACGGCTCGTATCGAAGCAGAGACCGTTACTGAGAGCGGACCTGAATACAGAGACAGGCTTTGACTTGAGGATTTACAGGATTGTGTGATATTTGTTAAATATTGTGCATTGTCTTACCTTCACCCGACGCGCGCACACACATCGCCATCGCGCACGAGCAGATCCGTTTCCTCAGCAGAAAACCGTTCGTTTCTCCAACTAGCCGAATCCGCCATTTAAATAGCAATAAGAGCCACGTGCACGTGTTTACAAAATAAATATTCTTCATTCTTTATCCCCCTGTCCCTCATCATTACTGTTTTCACAAAACTGAATTAACAACACAAGTACAATCACAGAAGTCAGATCTTTGTAAAACCTAAATAGAAGTCAAACGGGATCAAACCTTCATATCTACAGACAACAGACCTAACTTCAGCCTGCCTGTGTCCGAAAGGAGGGGAAAACCGCACCACTGTTTACGCTCAGGAGGGCCGCGTGGCTACTTTGCATAAAGCCTCATCTGGCGCAGTGACTGACATTTGTTCTACTTTGGGCCGCCAAGCTCGTGTGTCGTCCCGTTTTCGGCGCCAGATATTGGGATAAAACAGTAAAAGGGAGCGGGGGAGTCCATCTGTGTAACTGAAATTACTGCAGTCTGAAGGAAAGAAATGAGACAGAAACTGGAACGATACAGAGAAGATCAGCAAGGGCCGCAGCGGCATCTCTTGTCCTACTTTGTCTTACTTTAACAGTCACGCCCAAGTTCGCTTGTCCCGCCTCTAGTCTCCCGCCGTTGGTCTGTCTTTACTTGTTGGAAAATCTCCCAACGTTTCATTGGCCCGTCTTACTTTTCAGGACAGCGCTCCTCTTCCCATTGGCTCTGGTGACGTCAGCCGCTCCGCTATTGGCCAATTCATTATCTTCTCTCGCGGCTTCAGCGGAGGAGGAGGAGGAGGAGAAACCGCACCGCTGCGCTGGCCTTCTAGCTGTTTACTCTCGCTCGCTCGCCGCGTGGCTACTTTGCATACGGAGAAAAGGGGCTCGGCGGCTCGGTGATTGACGGCTGTCCTACTTTGTCTTACTTTGGCCCGACAAGGTCGGGTGTCGTCCCGTATTTGGAGCCGCAAACCGGCCGAGACAGTCAGGGGGAGCGGGGGAAGCTGCCGCCGGATGCACGGCGCCTCCGCGGTACGGACGTCCGGGAGCCGGCGGAACGGAGCCGCCCCTTCGCCGCAGGGTCCGGGGCGGGCCGACAGAGAAGAATGCGCACCATGAACACTAATCTTCTCTGTATTGTTCCAATTTTTTTTGAGTCATTCCATTTTTTTTCCATCAAATTGGAACGATACAGAGAAGATTGGTAATGGGTGAACCCATAAATCTAATCTTCCCTGTATCGTTCCATTTTTTTTGAATCATTCCATTTTGAACAACCCAAATTAACAACACAAGTACAATCACAGAAGTCAGATCTTTGTAAAACCTAAATAGAAGTCAAACGGGATCAAACCTTCATATCTACAGACAGACGGGGGTATTTAAACAGTTTGGCATAAACAGTCCATAAATAAAAATAAAAGCCTTTAAATGTAATATCTTTGCTAATATCGATTTGTTATGTTTATCGAATTTAATATCTTCACAAGGTAACGTCGCTCGCGGCCTAACTTCAGCCTGCCTGTGTCCGAAAGGAGGGGAAAACCGCACCACTGTTTATGCTCAGGAGGGCCGCGTGGCTACTTTGCATAAAGCCTCATCTGGCGCAGTGACTGACATTTGTTCTACTTTGGGCCGCCAAGCTCGTGTGTCGTCCCGTTTTCGGCGCCAGATATTGGGATAAAATAGTAAAAGGGAGCGGGGGAGTCCATCTGTGTAACTGAAATTACTGCAGTCTGAAGGAAAGACATGAGACAGAAACTGGAACGATACAGAGAAGATCAGCAAGGGCCGCAGCGGCATCTCTTGTCCTACTTTGTCTTACTTTAACAGTCCCGCCCAAGTTCGCTTGTCCCGCCTCTAGTCTCCCGCCGTTGGTCTGTCTTTACTTTTTGGAAAATCTCTCAATGTTTCATTCTTACTTTTCAGGACAGCGCTCCTCTTCCCATTGGCTTTGGTGATGTCAGCCGCCCCGCTATTGGCTACTCGGTCCCCGACAGTGTCGAGTCCGTCATTCTGATTTTGGATTGATTTTTGGATGATATATCTCACTGTCGGACACTGTCGGACAGGTCGAAATATGTGTGTGTTTCGCCATCGCGTAGCTTCGCGGTAACTAATGCTTTAATGCTATTTTAAACTCTTAAATCACGGAAACCTCTGTGTGTAAATGACGATTTACTGGCCGTGATTTACTATTTATCTATCTCTATATATATATCTCTATCTCTATCTATATTAAAATATAATATAATTCAAATAAAAAGCCTTTCTTTGCTAATATCTATTTGATCTTTGATAACGTGATCAAATTCATTATCTTCTCTCGCGGCTTCAGCGGAGGAGGAGGAGGAGGAGAAACCGCACCGCTGCGCTGGCCTTCTAGCTGTTTACTCTCGCTCGCCCGCCGCGTGGCTACTTTGCATACGGAGAAAAGGGGCTCGGCGGCTCGGTGATTGACGGCTGTCCTACTTTGTCTTACTTTGGCCCGACAAGGTCGGGTGTCGTCCCGTATTTGGAGCCGCAAACCGGCCGAGACAGTCAGGGGGAGCGGGGGAAGCCGCCGCTGGACGCACGGCGCCTCCGCGGTACGGACGTCCGGGAGCCGGCGGAACGCCGCCCCTTCGCCGCAGGGTCCGGGGCGGGCCGACAGAGAAGAATGCGCACCATGAGGATAGTTACTTTGTCCTACTTTCACAGTCCCTCCCACGTTCGCTTGTCCCGCCTCTAGTCTCCCGCCGTTGGTCTGTCTTACTTTTTGGAAAATCTCGCAACGTTTCATTGGCTTGTCCTACATTCGGCTCTGGTGACGTCAGCCGCCCCGCTATTGGCTACTCGGTCCCCGACAGTGTGGAGTCCATCTGTGTAACTGAAATTACTGCAGTCTGAAGGAAAGACATGAGACAGAAACTGGAACGATACAGAGAAGATCAGCAAGGGCCGCAGCGGCATCTCTTGTCCTACTTTGTCTTACTTTAACAGTCACGCCCAAGTTCGCTTGTCCCGCCTCTAGTCTCCCGCCGTTGGTCTGTCTTTACTTTTTGGGAAAATCTCCCAACATTTCATTGGCCCGTCTTACTTTCCAGGACAGCGCTCCTCTTCCCATTGGCTCTGGTGACGTCTGCCGCTCCGCTATTGGCCGCTCGGTCCCCGACAGTGCGGAGTCCGTCATTCTGTGTTTTGATTTCACAGCGGCAACGTCTCCGTCGACCTCGAGACGGAAGTTGAAGTTCAAATATATCTATGCCATAAAATCGAGTCATGGATGATATATCTCACTGTCGGACACGAGGAAAAAACAGGTCGAAGTGTGTGTGTGTGTGTGTGTGTGTGTGTGTGTGTGTGTGTGTTTCGCCATCGCGTCGATAATGCTTTAATGCTATTTTAAACTCTTAAATCACGGAAACCTCTGTGTGTAAATGACGATTTACTGGCCGTGATTTACTATTTATCTATCTCTATATATATCTATATCTCTATCTATATTAAAATATAATATAATTCAAATAAAAAGCCTTTCTTTGCTAATATCTATTTGATCTTTGATAACGTGATCAAATTCATTATCTTCTCTCGCGGCTTCAGCGGAGGAGGAGGAGGAGGAGAAACCGCACCGCTGCGCTGGCCTTCTAGCTGTTTACTCTCGCTCGCCCGCCGCGTGGCTACTTTGCATACGGAGAAAAGGGGCTCGGCGGCTCGGTGATTGACGGCTGTCCTACTTTGTCTTACTTTGGCCCGACAAGGTCGGGTGTCGTCCCGTATTTGGAGCCGCAAACCGGCCGAGACAGTCAGGGGGAGCGGGGGGAGCCGCCGCCGGACGCACGGCGCCTCCGCGGTACGGACGTCCGGGAGCCGGCGGAACGGCGCCGCCCCTTCGCCGCAGGGTCCGGGTCGGGCCGACAGAGAAGAATGCGCGCCAGGACTACTATTCTTCTCCGTATTGTTCCAATTTTTTTTGAGTCATTCCATTTTTTTTCATCAAATTGGAACGATACAGAGAAGATTGGTAATGGGTGAACTCAGAAATCTAATCTTCCCTGTATCGTTCCATTTTTTTTGAATCATTCCATTTTGAACAACCCAAATTAACAACACAAGTACAATCACAGAAGTCAGATCTTTGTAAAACCTAAATAGAAGTCAAACGGGATCAAACCTTCATATCTACAGACAGACGGGGGTATTTAAACAATTTGACATAAACAGTCCATGAATAAAAATAAAAGCCTTTAAATGTAATATCTTTGCTAATATCGATTTTAGCTTTGATAATATGTTTATCAAATTTAATAACTTCACAAGGTAACGTCGCTCGCGGCCTAACTTCAGCCTGCCTGTGTCCGAAAGGAGGGGAAAACCGCACCACTGTTTACGCTCAGGAGGGCCGCGTGGCTACTTTGCATAAAGCCTCATCTGGCGCAGTGACTGACATTTGTTCTACTTTGGGCCGCCAAGCTCGTGTGTAGTCCCGCTTTCGGCGCCAGATATTGGGATAAAACAGTAAAAGGGAGCGGGGGAGTCCATCTGTGTAACTGAAATTACTGCAGTCTGAAGGAAAGAAATGAGACAGAAACTGGAACGATACAGAGAAGATCAGCAAGGGCCGCGGCGGCATCTCTTGTCCTACTTTGTCTTACTTTAACAGTCACGCCCAAGTTCGCTTGTCCCGCCTCTAGTCTCCCGCCGTTGGTCTGTCTTTACTTTTTGGGAAAATCTCCCAACGTTTCATTGGCCCGTCTTACTTTTCAGGACAGCGCTCCTCTTCCCATTGGCTCTGGTGACGTCAGACGCTCCGCTATTGGCCGCTCGGTCCCCGACAGTGCGGAGTCCGTCATTCTGTGTTTTGATTTCACAGCGGCAACGTCTCCGTCGACCTCGAGACGGAAGTTGAAGTTCAAATATATCTAAGCCATAAAATCGAGTCATGGATGATATATGTCACTGTCGGACACGAGGAAAAAACAGGTCGAAGTGTGTGTGTGTGTGTGTGTGTGTGTGTGTGTGTGTTTCGCCATCGCGTCGCTTCGCGGTAACTAATGCTAATGCTTTAATGCCATTTTAAACTCTTAAATCACGGAAACCTCTGTGTGTAAATGACGATTTACTGGCCGTGTTTTTGACGGTGTTTAATGAGCATTTGTAGAGGTTACAGACAAATATTGATCATGAAATCGCCCGCACCCGTTTGTATTGACCCTTTGATGCACAAGCTATGCAAACCACTTCTAATGCACAACATGGATGAAGATTCTGTGAATTCTGTGAATAATTTGCCTTGTTTAACCTTTTTTTAAGCTCTCAAAAAGAAAGGATGTAATATTAGTGGGGATAAGGTAAGTGTGGCCCTCATGTGGTCATTACCTGTATCTGCATGGCTCAACTGCCTGGTGAATTCTGTGTGGCTGCTTCCACCATTTCATTGAATCATCTCTTGATCACGGCTTAACGCTCTCTTGTAAATAATCATTGTGTCATGATCCCTGTCTAGCCCTTGTGTTTTCGTTGTGTTTCCCTTTCCCTGTGTTCCCAGTGCTCTTTTGTCTCTCTCTCTGTCCTGTTGTGTGTGGGTGTGGTCTCCCCTCCTTCTCCTGGCTCCCGGCTCAAGCTCTCCCGCACACCTGCATGTAATCTGCTCGTCTCCAGTCCGCTCACCTGCTTCCCATCAGCCCACAGTATATTATCCCCGGCTTGCCATCCGCTCTCCGCCGGATCATACACTCTGTCACGCAAAGACCTCAGCGAGACTCCAGTCCTCCGGCCTCGTCTGTCTCCCTCATCGGCTCGGTTCGGCTCCTCGCTCTCTGGGTCCCGCTCTGCCCGGCTCTCCTGTGCACTTTCCCTGTCCTGACGTCCCACCAGCTGCCGCCCCACCCCGTAAGACGTAAGTGCATTGAAGTCCTCTGTTATTGTTATCAAAGTGCCTTTAGTCACTGTGATCATGTGTTCATGATGTTTCTCTGGCCTCTGTTGCAGGATGCGATGGGGCCAGACGGTCACGGCGGGTACCAGCATGTGGTGAGTCTGGCCCTCGCTCTCGTGGAGCTGCGTCACCAGGCCTTTGTGACACAGCGGCAGGCGAGGGAGATCGTCGCCCTCTGGCAGAAGCTGTCAGAGAGGGACCGGGCGGCGGTCTCCTTCCCCCCGCGCCACCGGGACAGGCTGGTCAGGGGTCGCTTCAAGACCTCCCGACCAGCCCGCACTCCAGGCCTGGACAGTGTGAAGCGGTAAGCGTTGGCAGCACGTGAACCCAAATGCTTTGTTTTGTGTTTGTTTACTCCGCTCTGTCTAACGAGGCGCTTCTGTGTGCAGTGCTGTCCTGGGCCAAGGCGCGGGTGCGGCACAGTCTCCCAAAGCCAGCAGGCTGGCCATCTTCCTGGAGCTGTGCCGCATGCACCACGAGGGCCGTACCATCGCCGGGGTCCGGATCAACCGCTGGGGTGCCGTCATGAGGGACTACAGTCTCATCAGAGACAACCTCCTCAACTGCCAGGCCCTCATGACGAGCACCTCCATCCAGCTGTTTGACGTCAACCACCGGACCCTTCTGCAGTGGTAAGACCTCATTTGGCATGTCATACTGTGACTGACAGGAAGTATGTCTGAATTATTCTGAATGAATAATTGTATTTTTATTTTTCATCAGGCCCAAGGAGAGGAGCAAGGCCATGATGCGGGACACCGTCTCCGTGGCGGTGCCAGGGCCCCGCAGACCGCAGCGGAGCCCCTCTCAGCATCGAGGGCTCTGCTGAAGGAGCCGGTGCAGCCTGACCAGACTCTGACCCACCGCCTCCCCGAGGACACTACTGGTCAGGCTGTCACACACAGAGGGCCCCTGGCACCGACCCTCTACGAGCTCCTCTCTGCCACTGCAGCCTCCTCCTCGGACGCCCCTTCCACCTCCTCTCGCTCCACGGCCTGGCAGAGGAAAATGAGGGAGCAGCACCAGCAACAACAGTCCCAGGAGGAGGGTGCTCTCCTCAAGGCACCAAGGAAGACATTCCAGCACTTCCGGTGTAAGCGCTGTGGCCAGCCAAAGACCAAAGAATATGGCCACAGCCGCTACGGAGGAGAGCACTTCTGCTCCTGGGCTGAAGGCCGCTCGGTGGAGGAATGGCTGGCTGAGAAAAGGAGGAAAGATCCTTAAGGTCATTTGTCTTATGTTGTACACCATTACCTCCTTCATACATTTGACATGAACTTTATTTTTGTCAATACTGCTCTGCAATTGTTACACTGCCTCTCTCTAACAGCCATTTGTTAATTGTGTTGTCTGCAGAGTCCAGCCAGGCAGCCAGCGTCCCTCACAGCACTTATTAAATATTGTAAATAGTTTGTCCCTCAAAGCACTTAATGTAAATATTGTAAATAGTTTGTCCCTCAAAGCACTCACTGTAAATATTGTAAATAGTTTCAATAATGTAAATAGCTCTGAAGCACTTGTACCTACAGCACGTCATGTGAATATTTAGCATTAATCCAATGTAACTCTGCAAATAACTGTTGAATGGTGGACTGGCCACACAACTTTGTTTCAGTTCACAGTCTGAAGCACTTGTACCTACAGCACACGTCATGTAAACATGTGACAGTTGGCAGTATCAGTTCAAGTACAGCAACAGAAAGGCTGAAAGCATAACTTTGTCTTGTAATGACAATAAAGCCAAGTTGAAATTGACATCTGGCATGCTGTTGTGTTTTGTCGGGGTCATCGAGTGACTTCTACTCCCAAAATGTACACAATACAAGCTACACAGATATGTCACTCAATAAATGCACATTTTTACAGGTCATTTTGCAATGATGAAATAAAAACAAAGAACGTGACATGTAAAATGTTCCTCTTTTATTGAATAAGACAGTGTTGACAGATTTGAGTAAAATCTGACTTTGGAATGGCTTAAAATGGTAGAACAAGGTCTTTGACAAGTCCCAGAGGTTTTGCTGAGTATTAAGGACAATCACAGTATAATCCAAATATAGGACAATCAAAATATAGCAATATCACCACGCTAACATGCAACTACAATGACAGCCTTGACCTGTTCACACAAACCCACACAGGTGAGGTGTTGTTGTTGTTCCTGTTGATCTCCTTCCCCCCCCCCCACAGAGGGTGGGAAAGGACATCACAGGTGAGGTGTTTCCTGTTAATCCCCTAAGAACATCGGTCGTCAACCGTCGTCCTTGATCTATGGGAGCGAGGAAGTGTGCGGGCTGACGGGTGTCAATTCCCCCATAGATTAGAGACGGGAAGGTGCCTGGGTGCTAATAAGGGGAGGGATCTGACCAGGTGCTAACAGGGGAGGGATCTGACCAGGTGCTAACAGGGGAGGGATCTGACCAGGTGCTAACAGGGGAGGGATCTGACCAGGTGCTAACAGGGGAGGGATCTGACCAGGTGCTAACAGGGGAGGGATCTGACCAGGTGCTAACAGGGGAGGGATCTGACAAGGATTGGCTGAGGATACAGTGGAGGTTTTCATAGATCCACCCCCCCCCCCACCCATACAAATAAACAAACGGCTTGGCCTAGTCACAGACACCTGTGGACAGACAACACAACATCATCATCCTCAACACCATCATTTCATTGATATTTATTTCACCAGGTGAGTCTTTCATTTCTAACTTTTCAACAAAATATGATTTTGTAACTGTTACTGTCTTGCCTCTTTGACACAGGAAACCCACATTAAATTTGTTTCTACATTTCTGTCAACAGGAAGGATGGCACCAAAAAAGTCTCACCAAAAAACAAAGCACCTGGAGCCTCAAACAGAAGGTGTGTATCTGACATGACTGACTACTGTTCACTTACAACTTTTGACACATAAAAATGACATTAATGACTCATTTTTATGGTTTCTCTTCCATTCAGCCTCTCAGTCTGAGACTTCTGACTCAGACGTGACCCGCTACTCTGACCAGGACTACCGCCCGGTGGAAGAGACGTCTTCCTCGGAGTTTTCCCCCTCGCCCGAACCGCCTCCTGCGCCCAAGAGGAAGACCGAGCAGCCCTCCAGCTCAAGGAGGAAGACCTCCACCTCCTCACCGCTTCCCGTGGCCTCCACCTCCACACCGCTTCCCGTGGCCTCCACCTCCTCACCACCTCCTGCACCCCCCAAGCAGCCCACCAGGTGCACTGTTTACAGGAGGAAGAAGAGGGAAGAGAAGGACAGGGAGCTCCTCCGCCAGCGGCGGGCCGACCCCGGGAGCCAGAAGGCGCCTGGAGACCCCTGCGAGATCTGCGGCTTCGCCAGGAGGGTGGACACCGGGCACGCCTACTACAAGGGCCTCTTTTTCTGCTCCTTGTCGGAAGGCCCGGGCAGAAGGACGGTGGACCAGTGGCTGGGGCAGCAGAGGAAGCCGGAGGACCTGGGAAAGATCCCCAGGACCACCCTGTGGAATCTGACCAAAAAGTGGATGGAGGAGGAGAGCGGCCAGCCCCCCCAAAAGAAGAGGAAAACACACAAGCTGAAGATTTGCCAGCTGTGTGGCCAGCCGCAGCGGAAGGACTACGGGCACAGCCAGCACCAGGGAGAGCACTTCTGTGCTCAGTACAGCTGCAAGTCCGTGGAGCTGTGGCTGGCAGAGAGGAGAGGAGAGGACTCTGAAGTTGACAAAGATAAATAAAGAAATGACATTTGCCATTTTTCATTTATTGTTTATTTAAATATTCCTTGTGTGTGTGTGTTTTAAAAATAAATATTCTTCATTTTCTATCCTGTCCTGTCTGTCCCTCATCATTACTGTGTTCAGGAAACTGTCAATTGTCAACAAACACACAAGTACATTCACAAGTCAGAGATCTTTGCAAGACCTAAATACAAGTCAAACGGGCCCATCGAATCTTCATATACATCTATATTAAAATATAATATAATTCAAATAAAAAGCCTTCCAATTTAATTTCTTTGCTAAGATCTATTTGATCTTTGATAACATCGTGATCAAATTCAATATCTTCGCTCGCGGCTTCAGTGGGGAGGAGGAGGAGAAACCGCACCGCTGTCTGTCTAGCTGTTTACTCTCGCTCGCCCGTCGCGTGGCTACTTTGCATACATAGAAAGGGGGCTCGGCGATTGACGGCTGTTCTACTTGGTTCTACTTTGGCTCGACAAGGTCGGGTGTCGTCCCGTGATCGGCGCCGCCGACGGGGCCGAGATAGTAACGGGGAGCGGGGGAAACCGCCGCCGGACGCACGGCGCCTCCGCGGTACCCACGCCCGGGAGCCGACGGTGTTTAATGAGCATTTGTAGAGGTTACAGACAATATTGATCATGAAATCGCCCGCACCCCGTTTGTATTGATGCTATTTCTAGCTTCGTTACGCTGTCCTTCGCCATCTTCGAGTGGGACAGCGGAGACGTCGCCCGCCTGACAGAGGCCAAGCAGTCCCAGGAGGGGAGGGACGCCCACATCAAGCTGTCTGCCGTGGAGCTCGCCCGTTACTGTCGTCGTCACGCTCCCAGTCTTCCGCTGCGCCAGAGGCTCAACAGCTTCTCCTCAAGGTTTTAACCGAAGATGAATTTTTCACCCCTAAACATAACTTTGAGACGAATTCAACGGCGTATGATTTTTTTTTTTTTTCGCGTAAAGCCAAATTATGCGAGACATGGGTTGCATATTTAAAAATGCCATCTCGGAAACCGTGAGGGCTTCGACGTTGAATGAGGTGTAGAATCTGGCCTCAGTCTCCATGCACACCCAGTCCGATACTGTCTCAACGTGCCCTCACTGTTAGAAAAACTGCAAAATTGGCATTGGATGGGCGAAAATAAGATGCCACCCCATGCCTGGCCCTCCCCTGAGTACTTGAAAGTTGTCCATTCGTTGTTGGATGCATTTTGGGATTTTTTTTAGGAATTTTTATTTGTTTCTGGCTTGGCGTGAGGCATATAGCCGCATGAAACTTACTGAAGCATTTTCGTCAATATCTCCGCGTGGGCTCGTCATACATAGACAATTTAGGCACCGTTGTTCTCGACTTCTTGAGATGAATCCAACGGTTCCAGATGTTCATAATTTTACAAAAAAAAATCTCCATTATGTGGAATAGGAAATATTGTGGACTGCCAGGGGAACATGGTACGAGGTTCACAAGCTGCTGCTGCACATCTGAAGGCTCTATATGGACAATCTTGGCCTCTATGGAAAGGTGAGAATCTGAGCTTTAATATGAGATAAGACTCCAATAATTTTGATCATGCTAGTATGAAATACAAGGCTGAAAATACAACACAGATTTGACCTCTGCCCGAGAACTGACCACACTAAAATGTTAATATTAGCCACACGGACTGTGCTAACATGGAAAGCCAATACTTGTTGGAAAGAAGAGAATCTAAGCTTTGATTTGATGTACAGCAAGTCTGATTTCAAGCCGATGTACCAGAAATACAGCAGGAGAGATAACAGCATAAATACCACTTAGTTGCAGCCCTGTGAAAACTGCTGAATGTAACCATAATTCAACAGTGAGCTGCTAGCCAGCAGAAGGTTTAAAATGAACAATGTTGGACTCTATGAAAAGGTCTGAATCTGAGCTTTAATTTGAGGTACCACTCCAGTAAATCAGATCATGCTAGCCTGAAAGACCAGGCTAAATACACAGAACAGATTTGACCTCTGACCCAGCTCTGAAAGCTGTCTGGTATTGACCACACTAAATGTCTGATTTTAAGTGGCCAGTTTATGATAGGATGGAAAGCCAATAGTTGTTGGAAAGAAGAGAATCTAAGCTTTAATTTGATGTGCAACATGTTTGATTTGAAGCAAGTTTACCAAAAATACAGGAGGATAAGTTATGGAGGATAATATGTTGAGACCCCGTAAAATGCAGCACATGTGCTCGATGGAGGAGCATGTTTTCCCACCTGGCCAGGGTCTGCATGAAGAGCAACACAGCTGTGGAGAGGCAGGCAGAGCTGCAGAGGGCCAAGGAGTCGACGAAGGCTTGGACCCGCCAAGGCAGAACCTGGGACTACGCCAAGATGTGCAGCCCCCCCCCCCCCCCCCCCCCCCCCACAGGCCTTCCAGACTGGCTCTTATTGAAGATAAAGAAACTTCTTCTTCGTCAATGCCCCCATGGACGCAGACATTGAACCCAGCGACGAGCAACCAACCGCTTCAGCTGCTGCCGAGCAAGCCCCCGTCCCGGCCAGTGGCAGCACAGAAGAGGACCGTAGAGGCGCTGAAGAGACCCCCGGCTCTGATTCCAGTGAGGATGCTGGTCCAAGTGACCCAACATGGCAAAAGTAAGTTCATCACCTCACTCAACACACACAAGTTCAATCAATGATCTTTGGCTGTGAACATCTGTAAGTTCCTTTGAGTTAATTTTCTCTGTATTTTCTCAGGGACACGACCCAGTACCAGACATCACTGAGGGTCAAAATGCAGCAGATGGGACTTTATGAAAAGTTCCCACGTGAAGCTGCAATTTTGATGGGTTTCTAGCAGTACCTGACTACCTCTCTGCTAGTCCCAAATTGCCAACAGGAGGTAAGATCTAACCACATTTGATTTATTTAACCTTTATTTAACCAGGCAAGTCATTAAGAACAAATTCTTATTTACATCTTACACTATAGTAGGGCAGAGTGTATTCTGCTCTCTGTGTTGCTCTTTGCAGCCTGTAGACTTATTAGCATCTCTATAGTGTGACAACAGGCTCATTGATACACGCACACACCCCCATACACACACAGACTGCAGCTCTGTAGCAATTCACACTTCTTCTCTTCCTCTTTCATCACAGGTAGACAATGTCTCCAGGATGCTCAGGTACATCCAGCCGAGCGGGAATGAGGTGAGCATGGACTTTCTCCTGAAGAGCACGGAAACCCAAGACTTCCTTAACAGGCTGAGGGTAGTGCAGATGAGTCCATCCACCATCATAAACTACATAAAGAACATGATCCGGTGTGTCCAGTATCTCAAGACACGCCTGGATTTGGCTGCAGCGGACCCGGACTTCCACAGGAAGTGTCAGGCGTACATTGAGCTGCTCGACACCTTGAGGATCCCAGTGGCAAAGGCCCTCAGCAAAGCCACATGCCAAAAAAAGTGAGTTGTTAATCTCCCTGCTCTACCTTTCCTTTAATGACTTCTCTCATGTGGATAGTACTTGGAAGGCTGCCAGGATTATGTGATACAGAAAAATCTCTAACTCTCCTCCTCATTGGTGTTTTGTTTTATCTTATCATTCTGGGTACGACCGCTTCATTCATGGCCAGCTGACTCTCCATGACTGCCAGAGAGTCCTCCGCGAGTCAAACAAGGACATGCTGGGCATCTACGGGACGCTCCTGCAGCACCAGCATGTGGAAGAAGAGGAGAAGACGCTGTTTCGCTACCGCTGCGAAGCCATCCTGATCCTAAAACATTTCCAGAGACCCGGAGCAGTCGAAAGATTGACAGTAAGTACTTTTCCCCCCACAGTGTTTCCTCAGTTGGTACAAAGTATTGCATGTAGTCCGTAGAAAATATTGCATGTCCAGATTCAAATAGAACAGGGTTACTTCATTGTTTTCCAGGCGTCAGAGTGGCTCGACCAGAAGCACGTTGAGGGACGAGTCTGGGTGGGGGTCAGCCAACATAAAACACCCACAATGCAGATTGCGACATTTGCCCTCACCGAGGAGGAGGAGGCTGCAGTAAGTTCTCTAACAGGCTGAAAAAACTCACCATGAATAACTGTAAGACCAGAATCAGAATCAGTTCCTGCGTTGCCTCGCTGGTCCATTTCTTCACTGTTTTGACCAAAGGCTCCATCAATAATTTCTCAAGTATTAACTTCATTCATATCTTATCTCCACAGATGCTGGATGGGTTAGGACGGTGTGGATGATGAGGGCAAATTTTTCCTGTCCAAATCCGGCGGACCAATTTCGAGCGCCACCAACGACCTCAGGCGTCTGCATGAACAGTAAGTATTAGCATGTATATATTAATATGTACTGTACAGAGAAGGTAGACAAGGACAAGGATTTGTAAATGAACACACTGTATTTGTACATTATGTTTGTTTGTATGTGTGTATGTAGGCTATATGTGTTTTTATGTGTATGTATGCATGGATGTTTCTGTTTATTTGCACATTTCTGCTGTTTTAGTGTAAAGCACTTTGAACTGCTTATGAGATGGTGTTATACAAATAAAATTGAATTGAATTAAATTAGTAGACTGGTTTTGTACTCTTTCTATAATATTCAAATATTATAAAAACAGGAGAAAAATTCAAACATGAATATGTTGAGACCTCATAAAATGCAGCACATGTGCTCGATGGAGGAGGCTGTTTTCCCAGTCTCAACGATGTGAGCAGAAGGTTAGGGTTAGGGCTATTTTCTGTAAAAAAAAAAAAAAAAGTGAAAGAATTCAGGGTTGAGAGTGGGATTGTAATCTGAGATTTCTTCTTCATTGCAGCTACAAATTACCAAACATCACCAGCCAGTAAATCAGAAGAGTTGCAGAGACAGCGGTGAGTGCAAACTTTTCAGAGCAGCAGAAAGTGCAGCGGCGCACTACATGGCCCGCTCTACAGCGGTGGCCAACGCCAACTACAGGATGAGGACCCTGGAGGGCATCGTGGCCGCCGCCAACCTGTTCAACAGTTTGGAACGGTACGCGTCATCATCCAAAACACACAACCTTCAACTATTCTCCCTCTCACAGCTGCTTCCAAGGTCAGTCCAGCTGTTTGTCAGTGTTTAACCATGAAATCTTCTCCATCTTGCAGTTCCTCTACTGATGGGTCAGGGGATGAGAGGAGCGGTCGGGGAGAGAAGAGAGGCAGAGACACCGCTGAACAGGACGGCAGGGACTTTGCAGCGTTTATCCGGCACTTCCCGGTGACAGCGACTGGCCAGCCGCCCACTAAGAAGCGACGGGCCGACGCCGGGTTTCCAACCGACAGAGTGTTTTACGACAGGTGGAGGGCTGTGCGGTATGGCAAGCGGGAGGAATACCTCTTGTGTAAGTGTAAATACTTTATTATGCAATGATTAAATTAAATGATTAACAACATTTCTATAAACAAAAGTAGCGTAGAATTCACAAGTGTGGACAAGAATTTAAATTTTCTCTCTTTGACAGCCCAATGTACAAGACACCCCCCAACTGTCCAGAAGGTCACAAAGGTCATCGGGGATGAGGGGCGGACTGCCAACCGTCCCCGTCCTGAGGACACTGTGGCAAAGTGGAAACCAGCCAAGAGGGTGCAGGTTGAGAGTGATCCACGCATCATTAAAGAAATCCAGGCTGTGGAGAAAACGCTCATGGACTACATCAGCTCTGGGAAGGTTCCTGGGAAAGCCCAGCGTCTCAAGTGCATTGAGACTTCACCAGTAGCACTTAAAGGGAGGAGATGGCAGGGAGTGAAATTTTATGTCAAAAACCGCACTGACGCTTCAAAGCGAGACTCTGTGAGACAAAGGTAAGCTTTGACATTTGTGCACTATTGCGGTCAGATGGAAGATTAAACTGGTAAAATTTTTGCTGGAGTTATAAATCTTGCCTGTTCTCTGTAAGTTATGTTTGGCATTTCTTTTATTCTTTGATAGTTGAATGTTTTTATTTGCATAACAGCAATAGAGTTGTGTTGCATTACTTTGGAATATACTGTATATATGCACTGATTTTTGTGGCTTTTTTTATTTGAAACCGTTACATTACACTGGAAATTATACATTTATATTATACAGTGCAGTCATATTAGGTTGTAATAACTACATAACAGTTTGTTGGAAATGCTGATAGGTTTTGCAATTGAAATAGTAAGTATTGAAATATTAATGTTGAGAGCATTACAGTTGTGGTACTGTGATATTCATATACACCATTTGTTTTTTTTTAATATATATATCTGAAAGATATCATGCAACCCTGTTGGAAGCCATGCGCGTAACTCTGGTGAAATAAAGCTCTTTAGTTTAAACATTTTTATTGAGTGTGGAGTCCAATATGCACAGATCATTAGTCAATATACAAATACAAGAGTTACTGGTGAATATACAAATGCAATATAAAAATAATTAACAAAAATACAAATATAATACAGACATCATTCTCTTTTAAATAAAGCTCTTTATTGATTCTAAAAACTTACCCTCCATTGCTTAACTTATACAGCCTTGTAAGTGAATATAAATAAATCCTCTACAGACAAATGTGTAACAGTGTCACCTGGTGGTGGTTTGTGATAAGACACAATAGGAGCGACCCCACCAGGATAGAAAAACCTGACAAAAAGTAAGCTTTCTAAATTTGAGAAATTTTGATATTGAAGTTGATTTTGGGATCCCAGGATCCCCCCAAAAAATTGGGCGTTAAAACCATGCCTTTATTTAATTTAGAAAGTAGTGTCCCCATCGATGTAGCAAAAACAAGTACAAGACGTAAGTGCATTGAAGTCCTCTGTTATTGTTATCAAAGTGCCTTTAGTCACTGTGATCATGTGTTCATGATGTTTCTCCGGCCTCTGTTGCAGGATGCGATGGGGCCAGACGGTCACGGCGGGTACCAGCACGTGGTGAGTCTGGCCCTCGCCCTCGTGGAGCTGCGTCACCAGGCCTTTGTGACGCAGCGGCAGGCGAGGGAGATCGTCGCCCTCTGGCAGAAGCTGTCGGACAGGGACCGGGCGGCGGTCTCCTTCCCCCCGCGCCACCGGGACAGGCTGGTCAGGGGTCGCTTCAAGACCTCCCGACCTGGACAGTGTGAAGCGGTAAGCGTTGGCAGCACGTGAACCCAAATGCTTTGTTTTGTGTTTGTTTACTCCGCTCTGTCTAACGAGGCGCTTCTGTGTGCAGTGCTGTCCTGGGCCAAGGCGCGGGTGCGGCACAGTCTCCCAAAGCCAGCAGGCTGGTGGAGGCCATCTTCCTGGAGCTGTGCCGCATGCACCACGAGGGCCGTACTGTCGCCAGGGTCCGGATCAACCGCTGGGGTGCCGTCATGAGGGACTACAGTCTCGTCAGAGACAACCTCCTCAACTGCCAGGCCCTCATGACGAGCACCTCCATCCAGCTTTTCGATGTAAACCACCGGACCCTTCTGCAGTGGTAAGACCTCATTTGGCATGTCATACTGTGACTGACAGGAACAATGTCTGAATTATTCTGAATGAATAATTGTATTTTTATTTTTCATCAGGCACAATGAGAGGAGCAAAGCCATGATGCAGGACACCGTCTCTGTGGCGGTGCCGGGGCCCAGCGCTCCGCAGACCGCAGCAGAGCCCCTCTCAGCATCGAGGGCTCTGCTGACTGAGCCAGTGCAGCCTGACCAGACTCTGGCCCACCGCCTCCCCGAGGACACTACTGGTCAGGCTGGGGCCCACAGAGGGCCCCTGGCACCGACCCTGTACGAGCTCCTCTCTGCCACTGCGGCCTCCTCCTCGGACGCCCCTTCCACCTCCTCTCAGCCAGCGGTGCCGCGCTCCACGGCCTGGCGGAGGAAAATGAGGGAGCAGCTCCAGCAACAACAGTCCCAGGATGAGGGTGCTCTCCTCAAGACATCAAGGAAGACATTCCAGCACTTCCGGTGTAAGCGCTGTGGCCAGCCAAAGACCAAAGAATATGGCCACAGCCGCTATGGAGGAGAGCACTTCTGCTCCTGGGCTGAAGGCCGCTCAGTGGAGGAATGGCTGGCTGAGAAAAGGAGCAAAGATCCTTAAGGCAATTTGTCTTATGTTGTACACCATTACCTCCTTCATACATTTGACATGAACTTTATTTTTGTCAATACTGCTCTGCAATTGTTACACTGCCTCTCTCTAACAGCCATTTGTTAATTGTGTTGTCTGCAGAGTCTAGCCAGCCAGCCGGCCAGGCAGCCGGCGTCCCTCACAGCACTTATTAAATATTGTAAATAGTTTGTCCCTAAAAGCACTTAATGTAAATATTGTGAATAGTTTTAATAATGTGAATAGCTCTGAAGCACTTGTACCTACAGCACACGTCATGTAAACATGTGACAGTCGGCAGTATCAGTTCAAGTACAGCAACAGAAAGGCTGAAAGCGTAACTTAGTCTTGTCATGACAATAAAGCCAAGTTGAAATTGACATCTGGCATGCTGTTGTGTTTTGTCGGGGTCATCGAGTGACTTCTATTCCCAAAATGTACACAATACAAGCTACACAGATATGTCACTCAATAAATGCACATTTTTACAGGTCATTTTGCAATGATGAAATAAAAACAAAGAACGTGACATGTAAAATGTTCATCTTTTATTGAGTAAGACAGTGTTGACAGATTTGAATAAAATCTGACTTTGGAATGGCTTAAAATGGTAAACCCTGGAAAGGTTAGCTTCTCAGGAACACCACAATGATGCCATCTCTGCCTACTGCAAAAACATTGAGCACAGAATGCGGAAGTTGCCCCCACATTTACTGCCACATTTCCAGCACGCGGTGGACAGCTGCCTCTTCAAATATTCGGAGGCTGAGGGACAGAGTGGCCGAACATAGGTATGCCATTCGTACTGGGAACTTGAATTATCCTATGGCCAAACACTACATGGAAGCCCAACATGGGAGTGATACAACCCTCAGTGTGTCAGGTATTGAAGTCATCAGCTCTAATGCCAGGGACGGGGACAAAATCAAACGCCTCAAACAGAGAGAGGCATACTGGATCTATGCCCTTAAGGGCACCAGTTACCCTGGTCTCAACGAGGACTTTGACCTCTCATCTTTCTTATAGTCATTGTCTTAGTCCTAACACATAGTCATTGGTTTTCCTCCCTTTGAGGTGTTGATCATTCCCTAAAGGTTTTCCTCTAAAAATCCCCAAAATATTCCCAAATTGGTTTCCTCATTGTAGGTACTATATATTGTTATTGCTTGATCATATCTGCAATATTGGTCTTATTTGATTGACCATTGTTTACTTAAACAGAGGACCTTGTTTTTGTACTTCCTGTATTGTATTTATTGTGTAATGCCCCTAGAGGCCAGAAAAAATGTTGCATGTTTTCACCTGTGGTGACTGCAACTATAATTACTGTGTTTGTTACTACACCCTGAAGAAGGCGCAAGCCAACACGCGTTGGTGTATTTTTAATGATTCTAGCCCATTGAATTAAAGGCCTTTTACATTTGTCAAACCTCCTCGAGTGCCTGGACCTGGATTTCTTATGCCATTTTGTTTTCGGTCATCAGTCTTCCTCTCTCTCTGAAACAAACAGCTTGACCTTGTCACAGACACCTGGGGACAGTCAACAGCATCATCCAGATCCAGCACATTCCAGATCATACTCTCAAGCTCTTCTCATTTATTTCACCAGGTGAGTCTTTCATTTCTAACTTTTCAACAAAATATGAATTTGTAACTTACTGTGTTGCCTCTTTGACACAGGAAACCCACATTAAATTTGTTTCTACATTTCTGTCAACAGGATGGCACCTAAGAAAACTTTCCAAAAAACTAAGCACCTGGAGCCTCAAACAGAAGGTGTGTATCTGACATGACTGAATACTGTTCACTTACAACTTTTGACACATAAAAATGACATTGACTCATTTTTATGGTTTCTCTTCCATTCAGCCTCTCAGTCTGAGACTTCAGACTCCAACCAGGACTACTGCCCGGTGGAAGAGACAACGTCTTCCTCCAGCCTTTCAGCCTCTCCCTCACCAGCTCCTGCGCCCAAGAGGAAGACTGGGCAGCCCTCCAACTCCAGGAGGAAGACCTCCACCGCCTCACCACTTCCCGTGGCCTCCACCTCCATCTCCTCCTGCAGCCCACCAGGTGCACGGTTTACAGGAGGAAGAAGAGGGACAGGGAGCTCCTCCGCCGGCAGCGGGCCGACCCCAGGAGCCAGAAGGCACCTGGAGCCCCCTGCGAGATCTGCGGTTTCAACAGGAGGGTGAACACCGGGCAACGCCTACTACAAGGGCCTCTTTTTCTGCTCCTCGGCAGAAGGCCCGGGTGGAAGGACAGTGGACCAGTGGCTGGGGCAGCAGAGGAAGCTGGAGGACCTGGGAAAGATCCCCAGGACCACCCAGTGGAACATGAACAGGAGGATGGAGAAGGAGAGCAGCCAGCCCCCCCCAAAAAAAAATTAGGAAAACGTTGCAATTATTTCTTGTATTGTTTAGAGTATTCTTACTTTATGCCATTTCTTTTTAAACATTATTCTTGTATTGCTGCGTCTTTAAAATAAATATTCTTCCTTCTTTATCCCCCTGTCTATCATCATTACTGTTTTCAGAAAACTGAATTAACAACACAAGTACAATCACAGAAGTCAGATCTTTGTAAGACCTAAATAGAAGTCAAACGGGATCAAACCTTCATATCTACAGACGGAGTTACATCATCTTCTCCCGCTTCCTCACCACCTCCTGATGTAAGATATACTGTATATAAATGATGAAGAAAGCCCAAATATATATTAAAGCTCACTGATCATGATTTACCCTAATTGTGTAGCAGGGGGGACAAAATGCCTTTGATTGGAGCAAGTTTAGGGGTCTAAGAGCGACACTGAGAAAATGTAGCAGCTCCACTATTTTTCTTTTCCTTTTACAGAGAGGCTTGTAGGTAGACTAAAAGGTTCTGGGAGTTTGAAGACTTGATTTTGTGATGTGTGCCTGTGGTAGTGGCTAAAAAATAGACGAAACACACGATTGAGTGATTTTTTTTGAAAGTTTAAATCCCCTTACTTCCTGGTTTAAAATAAAAACATCTTGGTGTCTATGCATTTGCAAGACCCTGTGAATGTGACTTCAAAATGAAATTGTCAAATTTGACATGTTTTCAAAGGTCAAAAAACAACTGTGTGGCAAAATTTGGAAATGCATCTTTTCCCTTTATTAAAAATAAGTGAACTCTATAATAACAACTAAGGAAATTGCTGAACCACAGCTTGAAGGTGTTACAGTGAAACTTCTCAGTGAAGCACTGCTCAAGACTGAGCATCTGAACTGAAGAGCAGAGACAGTTAAATAGACACACCCCCAGGTGGAGGTAATACCCATTAACGATCAGGACTAGTCTGAAACAGGTGGGAACCGTGATCACTGATGATCAGGACTGCTGATGCTGTGTGGGTGTGACAGTGTTCAACTGAACTGAACTAGTAAACACACAGACATGTCTAAAGTTTGACTGAAAGAATATGTAGCTATTGGTGTTTTGACTGCAACATTAGTTAAATAACCTTAAAATGTGCTGAACCTTTATCAATGGTAATTTATTCAAATCTCAAAGTCAGTGTGCAATGAAAGGCAAAGTGCTGCCAAGACAACTGCTACTGGCAGGAGTACGTAAGAAGACACGAATGCGCTTGGGCCGCACAACACAAGCAAACCAGGAAGAGATTTTTTTTTTTGGAGTGAGCAACTTTGGTTGAAATTAATGGGCAGCAATTTTCCATTCATCCTCCAGATAATATAAAACCTCCTTGGTAAAGACAGATGTAGGAGGGAAATACAAACCACTATAGGACGAGCTGTAGCTTTTTTGATTGGCAAAAATGTTGAATTGGACAGACGTGGAAATAAGAGAGCTGCTCAGCGTTCGGACGGACAAAGAGATTAGCCAGCAGCTAAATCACCCGCCATGTCTTCAAACTGCTGGGACTCCGGAGCAAACATTAAATCCCAGCAAACATTTCCTCAACCTGCGTCGAGGCCGACAAGTCTAATAGACCTCGAGTCACAACGTGACTTTATTTCGACCATTTGCCGACATGACAACATATAATCTTAGGGGAATGGTGATTTCGAGGAAAAGTTGTTTTACAGTGGTGTAACCGAATAAACACTGTATTCAATTACAAGGATATCATTTTGTAACATGAGTGCGAACCGTAATGTTTACGCATGAATCGCAAAGGTTATTATTCTAAACGCAGTATGCTATCATGTATATGGCCAATTTAGGGGCTAAAATAGGTTTATCTTTTATTCCAGCATTTCCTCTAGTTGCCTTTATAGGAACTATTTTTCCTTGAGCAGCAACACTAAGTAATCGGGTTAGGGTTAGGGTTAGGGTAACCCTAACCCTAACCCTAACCCAACCCTTCAGGGTATTAAGGTACTTAGCACCTATAGGAGTTAATGATACTGTATTACCGCCCAACCCTACTTGGTTTTATGATGTACGTTAAAGTTGTGTTAAGTACCTAAAAGTTTTTATTGGGCAAATAAAAATAACATTCTTGCATTACCAAAGAACATCTGTACTCACTTCCCTTTATCCTAGAATTCCAGAAGAAAGTGTTTCAGCTCCTTATAGAGATAAGAGATTCAATAAAAATTGCTATCACATCCACTGATGGGACAGCATTTCAGATAAAGCCAGCCAACACACAGATAGACTTCCAAGAACTGGAGAGTCGTCCGGCAGATGAAAATGAGAGAGCAGTCTCGACTCGACACTTTCCCAACATGTCGCGCACCTGGAGAATTTTGTTATGTCGCGGACACCGTCACATTTTGTCGCGCAATGTGATTGGGTAGTCACATTGCATCACACTAACGTCGCCATGGAGATTGTAGTTTTCACTGAACTGAACGTCCTTACTGATATTTTGGTCTGTAACTTTTTTGTCCTTGCTTAATTAACTAGTTTAATTAGTTTAGCTCGTAGCAAATATGGAGGGTATAGATGAAAGACTGGCAGAACAAGTTAAGACAGTATCGCCACCTGTATGATTCTTCAATGAAAGAATACAAAGACGCGCAGACGGCATTAACGTCGTGGAAAGAGATTGCCAATACCCTGAATATCAATATGTTGGACTGCAAACGTCAGTGGAAAAATCTACGGGACAGGCAGGCTATGTTTACTATCCCTGCTATCTTTATTGGTCAGACGAAAATGTTACAGTAGGCTAAACAATAACCACTCGGTGGTCGAGAAGATTATTCTGTATCATGGAAGTTTAACGTTAGGATAGCGTCTGGTTACCATGGAGACGACTGAAAA
Source organism: Centroberyx gerrardi (assembly GCF_048128805.1). Classification (NCBI taxonomy): domain Eukaryota; kingdom Metazoa; phylum Chordata; class Actinopteri; order Beryciformes; family Berycidae; genus Centroberyx; species Centroberyx gerrardi. The sequence goes on along the minus strand of NC_136019.1, from coordinate 972,448 downwards.
CTTTCGCCGAAGCATAAATTACAAATGTCGCGCGGCTCTTTATTTTCTGTCGAGCGACACTTATCAAAGGTGTTGAGCGCCCTACCATAAATCAGGCTTAAGGGTGGCTGCGTCAGTTGTCCATTTAGCACTTTACTCCAAGGCAATATATCTCTAAATCTATTTGGTGGATTACCACAAAAAATTAGTGAGCAACTTCATGCTCCTCGGTAGATGAACCTTCTCAATTTTGATGACCTATGACTTTTCCTCAAGCAGCACCCTCAGGCCAAAATGTACAATCTCCAATCTCTGACTACTTGCATTCCCCTGACATGCACCAAGCCAGTGGGACAGGGGAATAATAGCTTGTGTTAAACTGTTGGCCACTTTAAAATCTTGAGTTTACAATGAACAAATTTCACATAATGCTAGAGCCCCAAGTGGTCAAGTATGATCACTTGAAAGAAAATAAAACTGGTTGTACCAGTAAGCACTGCTGTTGTGTCAAACTTGCAGAATTCATCTTACAGACCAGTTGAATTTTTTTGTTGTTTTACTCCTTTTCAGCGAGCACATTTGAAAAGACTGGGAGGTGAAGATGATGTGGACATGATTAAGAAATCAATGGCTGCGTAAGTATTAAGTACGCTCAGATCTTGTACAAAGTGTCCCTTGACAACAGTAAATATTTTTAACCCTTTGTAAGTTGTACTTAGGCTACATTTCAAGAGATTCAAGAGATGTATTTGTCACATGCATGATTGTACATGTACAACAGCAGTAAAATGGAGTTGCAACAACTCCGACAACTGTGCAAATAGCAAACGTAGTAACAGGATATCAATAATAATATAGCGCTATAAGAGATCTTTTCTGCCTGCCGTAATAAGACTGTACAACTCCTCCGGCTGGCTCAATTGGGGTGATCAGAGTCAGGCTGGGGGATGTTAAATCATACTGGACTGTTCTTACTGTATGTAATGTTTCAGATGTCTTATTTTATTCTATTGTCACTTTATTTTGTTGTTTGCGATGTGAGCTGCTGTAACGCCTTAATTTCCCCTTGGGGATCAATAAAGTATCTATCTATCTAATTAATTAATTCAGGCTGTGCTTATCCAAATGACATGAAATTTCGCCAAGTAGTCCCAAATTGTAACTTCAACATAACTTAAGTTAATGGCTGTCTTTTAAATCATTTTTGTGCCTCTTTTACTTCTAGTGGACAAAAGTGTCTCATTGAAACCCATTAAAACTAATTTGACATGCGGTATGGAAAAAGCACCCTACATCAGCTGGTTATCAGTCTATCAGGACTTTTGAACTTGTCACACACAGAGTCATTCCTATGTTCCCCAGATTTATATGGCACATAATGGGAACATGACAAAGGGTCCTATGTTCCCCAGTTCTAGGGTTAGGGTTATGTAGGGTTAGGGTTAGAGACCTTCAAAATCAAATAAAATGATAACCATTGGTTTTGTTGTGTCTATATAGCTGTTTTGAAGCCTTTTTCCAAAAAACAAAAACTGGATAATATTTATGAAATATTTTAACTTGAAACGGGTCAAATTTGACCCGAACACAATAGGAGGGTTATTGTGTGTTAACAGAATATTGAACTGGGGAACATGATAGGACCCTGGGAACATAGATACGCTCCTGTCACACACTATCCAAGAAAGAAAAAGTGTCCTCTGCCCATCCAAGTTTTGGACCAATAATATACCGAACAAAAATATAAACGGAAGATTTTTGTTTTTGCTCCCATTTTTCATGAGTTGAAATAAAAGATCTAAGACTTTTTCTATGCACACAAAAGGCTTATTTCTCTCAAATGTTGTTCACAAATTTGTTTAAATCCGTGTTAGTGAGCACTTCTCCTTTGCCAAGATAATCCATCCACCTGACAGGTGGACCCCCACAACCCAAGGAGTTGGTTTCAAGTCACTATCACTTACTGTTCAGGAGTTATGAATTTTAACCTATTTTTTGAACGGATACATAATTTCTAACAGAGACACTTTCTCATAACTCCGAACCATAAGTGGTACAGCCACCAGATTTGGTGTGTGTGCTTGTCTCTTCCCACTGCCCATGCGTGCCAAGATTGGCGCCCCTAGTGTCTTCCTTTGATATAGCTGCCATAGACTCCCATTCAAAAAAGTTTCGAAGATTGTAAAAAGTTACAACTTTTTTTATATATCGGCAACGGAAGGTGGTACAGCCGCCAAATCTGGTGTGCGTGATTGTCTCTTCCCACTGCCCATGTGTGCCAAGTTTGGTGCCCCTAGTGTCTTCCTTTGATATAGCTGCCATAGACTCCCATTCAAAAAAAAGTTTCGAATATTTCACGAAGTTTCAACATTTTTTATATCTCGGGAACGGAAGATCGGAGCGACACGGGACAAAGACCAGCGTGTTCAGCGCATAGGAAAACCCCACCCTAGGAGTTGGTTTCAAGTCTGTATCACTTACCGTTCAGGAGTTACAAAATTAAGTCCTACAGAAATGTCATGTAGGTTCTTCTCTGTGGGTGGAGAGAAAACAAGAAAGGGAAAGGGGGTTCTGCTCCTGTGTATCTGGTGCGGAGCAGAAGGTTGGCGGTTCGATCCCCAGCCGGGGCAGTTACTGCAGAACAGTGTGGGGTCTTAGTAAATGATGTAGTAATGAATGGAGAACAGTAAAAGCTCTTAGTAAATTTGTATTCAATGTAATACACATGTGGATAGAAGAAACAGTAAGAAAACAGAACAAAGAAACATATACAAGTTTAATATGTGTATAAAGTCAGTGAGAACAGGACGGTTAAATGATGGTTCAGAGCTGTATCGTATGATGCACATCTCAGACTGAAGCCTGCAGACTGGTCCAGCAGCAGCTCTGACTATGTTGATGATATGTGGTCATCAGAGAGGCCGGACAGCCCGAGCTTCGTGGTCCACACCGGCATTCATTCAGCCAAGACACCCTGTCCCAAATACATCCTGATGACAGCAGAAATTAAAATGTCCACTGCTCATATACAAGCTTCATCTGAGTGTGTATGTATCATATAAAGAGTAATAACAAGTTTGGAGCATTAAAGTCCTATTTAACGGTGTATTTCTGGTATAATTCACATGAGCTGATAGATTCAAATGAGTTCTGTTTATTATAAATGTTAATAACAGGTGAAATGTTTGTTTAGTTTTCCTTATTTTGCCCATTTGAACCCTTAAACTGTGTCAGCAGCAGCATGATTAATCCATGTTGTGTTTTATTGACTTGTATTGCAGTTAAATGTCATGTTTACATGTGAGAAGTTGTGGAATGCATTATAAATAATCAGAAATAATAAAGCTTCCAAACAAAGTGCAGTTTGCAGTTTTTCTTTTATTAGACAAAACGGAATAAATAATAACTAAAAAAAGAAAAAGTCCCTCAGTCCCCCCCTTGGTTGCCTGCTTGTCTCCTCCTCATTTCCTCCCTCCATTCCTCGACCGTCTTCCCGCTGGCAGCGGCACAGTACGCCACACCTGGGATGCGAGTGTGGCCAGTGTCGAGCCTCTTGGGCCGGCCACACTTGCCGCAGACGTACTGCGCCATCGGCCGGCGGGTTTTGCTCCCGGGCGGCGGCCCCTGCCCTGCAGCAGCAGCCTCAGCCGCCTTCCTCTTCCTGTAGGCTGTTGACCTTGGCACTTGCTGCGGTGCAGGAAGAGGAGGAGGCCGAGCAGCAGGGGCAGGAGCGATGATGGTACCCGGGAGCGGTGCTGGAGGAGGAGGAGGAGCAGGACCAGGACCAGGAGCAGGACCAGGACCAGGAGCAGGACCAGGACCAGGACCAGGACCAGGAGCAGGACCAGGACCAGGAGCAGGAGCAGGAGCAGGACCAGGAGGAGGCGGCAGACCCCTGGTTGAGGGTCCTGGCTGCTCCTCCGGGACGTGGAAATGAAAGGGCTGTCCTCGTCCCACCTGTACAGAGGACAGCCCTTTCGCTGGAGGGAGAGGCTGGGCGGCAACTGCTGCAGCAGGGACGACGCCAGTTCCCTGCAGCAGCACAGCCCTCCCCCCCTCTTTCTGGCGCCAAGAGAACCTGGAAGACAAACACAGGCTGTTTTTAGGCTCTTCAGCTTTCATCAAAAGATAAATCACAGTACAGCTCACAACACATGGACACAGCTTCATGTTAAACTCTTACCACTGGGACAGGGTCCTCTGATTCAGCTCAAAGAGCTGTATTTCGGTCTGAGCCATCAACCTCGGGCTGTCCAGCACTGCCTCTCTGATGGCCACGTAGTCCGTTAGGATGAGGGACTACCGAGTCTTGGTGATCCCTCCGAACCGCGTGGCCGCGGGGTGGAGACGGCAGAGCTGGCTGCAAATGGCCTCCACCAGGCGACTGGCGCTCGGCCAACTTGCAGGGCCCGAGTTCAGTCCGAGAAGGCAGCTGAAAGACAGCCACGGAGAGGACAGTGTGGGTTAATATACAGCAGCTTTATTAGAGGAAATGGCAATATTTGAAATGAGTCTTAGCGTTGGAGACTCTCCTTCCCAGGACAGGAGGTGTCCTTCCCCTTCGCTGCCTTGAACCGCCCCCTCGGCTGCCTCTCCCGGTGTCTGGGAGGGTAGACGACTCGCCGCTTGTCGCCGTCTGGCAGGCGATTCCAGAGCGCGACGAGTTTATCTACCCTCCTGTCAGAAAGCCCCTGAAGGCTCCGTGCTTCCAGCAGGGCCGTGGCCAGCTTCAGGACGTGCTGATATCCTGGCTGGCCATCAGGACCCTGCATCTCCTCCTGAGGAGAAACACAAGAAAGGAAGAGAAGAAAAGGAAGGAGGGAGTACTGCTGTGAGCAAACAGCCAGCAAGCATTATAATATCTTCACTGTTTTTATTATTATTATCATTATTATTATTATTACCATCAGTAGTAGTTTGTAGTTAGTGAACTTACCTCAGAGTCTGAGGAGGACTGTTGGGGAGCAGGAGCCTGAATCTCAGGGGCCTCGGGAGGGGCATCTTGGTCAGGGGCGGCCGGACCGGATGGCTCAGACCGGGGTGCGTCAGCTGGATCACCTGACCGGGCCGCTGCTGTCGCTGTGCCGGTGGAGGGGGTATCGGGCTCGAAGACGGCGGGGTCCTCAACGTCCTCCTCGATACCCTCATCCACCGCCTCGAGCGACTCGACGGCAACGGCCTCGTCCGGAGTGTCAGGGTCCAAGCTGACATCCTCAAGCACTCTGCTTGTCTGCTGGTACAGGTACTCCACCCCGAGGAGCTCCCCTGGGACACAGCAAAAACAGAAAGCAAAGGATTTGGTAAATGTTCCTTTTCCTCACAGTTATGATGTTAGAATAAAGTGAACACACATCACAGAAAGTTTTCACATCACATACCTGTGTACTCAGCAGGCTTGGTGAAGTCCTTAACCATCTGAAGACCAAGCACCCTTTGGCTCTTCTGGTTAAGGACGTGCTTGAGGTGGCCACTGTAGGAGTGCAGAGGCTCCACCTGTCCCTCAGCTGCCACCGGTGGTGCAGCTGCTGCTGCGCGGTCCTCATTCCACCTCACCAGTCCATCAACCAGGAACGCCTGGAAGTACTTTCCACTAGCTCACGTCGCTGAGGAAGCAGGTTTTAGATGAAAAATGAATTTACGTTTGCATGAAATGTGAATACAGAATATATTTTAGCTGTGAGACACATGCAAATACCTGGGATGAACCGGTTGAGGTGGAGGTGGAAGGACTCCAGAGATGTGGAGCCCCTCGCGCAGCGATAAACCGGCAGGCTGACTCCGCCCTTTGTCAGCCTGCCAGTCTGGGTCCTGAATGCAGCTGAGGTGGCGCCTCTGCGTACTCCATATGTCCTGGATGCGGAGAGCGTCTAGCAACGGGATGTCCAGGTTGTCGCGTCCTGCTGCACCGCCAAAGGTGTTGAGGAGGTCCTGGATGAGGAGCGCTGTCTCCTCGGCCCCACGCGTCCGACGACGACAGTGGAGCCGCCACTCCTCCCTGGAGATCCTCTGGATCACCTCGGCGTCAGTCAGGCCGACCATCCCATGCTTCCCCTCCAGCTGGGACCGCTTAGCCTCGGTGAGACGGCGGGCATCTTCGGGGTCGACCTCGAAGATGCAGTGAGACAGCTGCCTCATGAAGGTAGGGTACAGCTCGTGGCTCTCGGTGGTGACACTCGATGCGAAGCGGCGCATCAGGTGCCAGATGTCCAGGCGAACCACAAGCTGTCCCCACTCCTGTGATAAATAAATATAATCTGGTTTATTTTTCATCCGTTTGATTATTTGATTTTAAAATTCAACCTTGAACATATCATGGCTTTGGTCTATAGTAATTAGTGTGTGTAACATGTAAGATAATTCTTATTATAATTCTACTGTTAGAGTTTCACACCTGAAACAAGGCAGCTGTCTTCGACACGCCGTCCCTGTTGCAGCAGTCACGGTCCACGTAGATCAGCTGGGGGGGGGGTACCCCGGCGAGTCGGTACCACCTCATCAATCCGGCCGCCATCCTGGACAGGCCCTCAGAGCCCTCGGAGCAGGTGAGGACGCTGATGAGGACCTGCCCGTACTCGTTACCCACGTTGGTAACCCAGGCGGCCGTGTCGGAAGCGGTACCTGCGAGCTTCTTCGTCACCTGGAGAGTGAGAGTGAGAGTGTGAGAGAGAGAGAGAGAGAGAGAGATTTCAAATGTTAATGTGAGTGCACACACACACAGCTGTGGTGTAAAAGCAGCTGTAAGAAAATATGAAATTGTGACAAACTTTACTCGCCTTCTTGGTCGAATCCATCTTCAAGATGGATCCGAAGGTGGACGTGATCGTGGCCTTGTACTCGTCCAGCCGCCTCAGGACGTCGTAGCCGAAGACCGTCAGCAGCCAGACGGGGGTCGGCAGAGGGGGCATCTGGGGCGGTGGTGGAAACTGCCCCCTCACGCTGCACAAGGCCAGGAACTGCTCGCACACGCCGAGGTAGTTGATGGCTCTCCGCATCCAGGAATCTGAATGCAGCTCCCGCAGGGTGTTGTACAGCTGATTAGCACTGTTGCCCAGAGTGCGAGACTTCAGCTGTGCAATCACCCTCAGGTCACAGGACAGCCTGCACAAACACAACACAAACATTATATACAGATTTGTCACCACATCAATACATCACACAGTATGTTCAACACAAACACACACATATTTATATATATTATCATTATTTCTTACTTGTACGTAAGTACAGCTGGAAATTGGCAGCTGTAGGTGGGGGACAGCTGCCTTATGATGCCCTGTGACCACCCTCCGACCTTCTTCTTACATCGACGGCACTCGAGGTACTCGGTGGCCATGAGATACCAGCCGTCGATGTCCAGGACCCTCCGGATGGTCCTGTACAGCCCAGCCTTTGTCATGGACCCGGTGCACAAAGGCTGGGGGCATGTCAGCTGCAATTGCCAGATCCTGTGTGGCATCCACAGGAACAGCCGACATGCGAAGAAGGGGTCGGGGGACGCGGGAGGCTGGTTGTAGATCGGCCGGGATTGGGGGGGGTTCCACCAGAGGTTCAGCTCACTGATGAGCCGAGGCCTCCCCCGGCTGTCCCTGGTAAACAGCACCCGACCGATCCACTGCTGCTGCTCTACAGTGAGAGCTGCCCGCCAGGACTCGGGCAGCAGCTGGAGAGAGAACCAGAGGAACATACAGAGCACTTTAATATCTGAGGACATGACTTTATGGGTGAGGGCAGCAGTGACATCTGAGGCCTGATAGGTAACATTTACTGTTTGACAGACAGCCTTACCTCAGCACTGTCAGCAGGTGGTAGGGGAGGGAGGAAGGAAGGCTGGCCCGGGCAACTCCTCCTGTCGTCCTTCCTCCGGGGCGGGGGCCTGCAGAGCTGCAGGAGCAGCTCCCGGGGCTGCAGGCGGCGGCAGGGTGGCAGCTGCAGCTGCTGCTGGTGGTGGTGGTGGTGGTGAGGAGGGAGCCGGTGACTCCGCAGGCCGGACCATGACGAGGGCTGCTGGAGGTCGCGTGGGGCGGTCGAGCTCCAGTGTGGCCGCCAGCAGCTCCTCGTCTGTTGGCGCGTCCAGCACAGCAGAGACACCGGCCCCCTGTGGCGCTGCTGAGGTGGTGGCAGGAGGTGGATGCGGCAGGAGCGAGAGAGGGGCCTGTACAAGTGAGGCTTAAAGAGAAATAAAATGTTTCAGTAACATGTAAGAATTCGATTTTTGTGTTAATATTGAATGACAAGCACAAGCACAGCCAAGCTGCATAAACACTACAGGAGTACAGAAGGTGGTTTTAAAGAGAGAAAGCGAGGATGAGACAAAATGATGACAACAGATTAGACTGGACTTGTTGAGGGAGAGACGCAGGCAGCAGCTAGAGGGGTTAGCAGGTAAGTAGGGAAAGGATGATGAAGAACATGTTACTCTACAGATGCACTCGTTAGTGATGTTTGGACAGGTGATTGGCAGACCTGTCTGTTAGTGATTTGAGACTTGCAGGCAGACACCAGCTAGTTTTTCATTTAACACAAACTTACCCTGTCGTTTCCTGTCCTTCTCTGATTACGAAACATTTATAAAGCAAAATAAAAAGAAGAGTCAAAAATGAATTCAAGCCTTTCTGTTATTAACAATATGGTACATGAATAATACTTGACTTTTTACTACTTACACTCCTCTATGTCAACTACCGCCTGGACCAGCTCTTCATCCGAAGGCTCCTCAGATGATGTAGAGGGAAGAGCTGGTCTGAAGAAGGCTGCAATCACACAATTAGAGGGAAGAAACAAAGAATATATACAGTGAACACAAGAAAAACAATGAAGTTTAACTCTGTATTTAATTTAGGCTGGACTTGAGCTTGCCTGGAAATGCAGATGTAGGCTTAGGGGCCACCAGCTTCTTAACCCTTGTCTGCATTTCCACCGCAGACAGAGAACGCCGCCCGGAAGGCCGCAAGCGCAGAACCAAGAGGCCTATAATAAGGATAAATGACACACAACAACATCTATAATGTGACAACATGACAAATACTTTTCTTCAGAAAGGTCATCCATCCAGTTACAACTAAACTCAGACAGCTTTAAAATACAACACATACTGTGATGCACTCCTGGCTCTCTGGCTCGCGGCCGAGACCGAGGCTGTGCTGCTGCTGCTGCTGCTGCTGCTGGTGGTGGTGGTGGTGGTGGTGGTGGAGGATGCAGCAGCAGCAGCAGCAGCAGCAGCGGTGGTGGAGGATGCAGCAGCAGGTCTCTGTCTGTCTCTGCTCCGGACGTAACGGACGGATTTGTCATATGATTCTTATCATCGATGGCCAGAACAGCAACTATATTATAATCCAAATGTTATCACGACGAATGTTATCCGACTTGTACAGGCTCTGCAGGGTCTCAAATTTGAAGTCCCCGAAGCCAACAAGGGCCTGTCCCTCCTGACCGGGCTGGAGGGACTTCACCCGCGCCTCCTCGAACGCACGGTGGAACCTGACTGCCTCCTCAAAGTCAGGGTACGCCGAGGAGTAGCGGGTGAAGGCGTCCTGTAAGTTCACACAGAGGTTAAAACTGTCATCGCTCCTTTAATTGTACTGTATGAATATCAGACTGAAGGACTCCACCTTGTTGGCCATCAGTGGGGACTGAGACCCTGTCCTCTCTCGCTCCTTCTGGTGGGAGGCGACCAGGTTGACGGCGTAGCCCACGTCGTTCTCCAGGAGCCAGTGGAAGGTCTTGCCCAGGTATCTGCCAAACTGGACCTTCCACCGGCTCAGGACGAGGGTGGCGTTGGCGGTGTCGCCACCCTCGGAGGCGACGTGGGCCCAGGCCTCCGCATCCACCTCCTCAGGCTTCTTCGCCCTGTACGGCGTTTGGCCCCCGGCTGCCTGCCGGGGGCCAAGGGCTTGGGCGTCAGGGGATGCCTTCAGCAGGAGGATCCCATTAGGGGCCCTCCTGAAGTTCGGGTGTTCCATCTAAACACAGAAAATGAACATCAGCAGAGTACCGGTACACGCTTTAAGATAACAAGTACAATTATACAACAGTTGGTTCCGGTCGAGCAATTTGATTGGACAAGAGGAAGGTTGGGAAGAAAGTCAAGTGAAATCGTCTGTGCTAACAGTTTAGCTGTTGCTTGATATACAGTACAACAGCACTCCCTCTCGTGTGATATTGCTTAAATATGAAATGCTAATGATGATGAAGAAATGACATGTAGTACTTACATTCTTTGTTTTGAAAGTACAATCTATAACATGACAGAGGACAACACAGTTAGATTACAGTGTTCTGCTGTACTCAGATCTTTATGTCATCAATACCATAATAGCAGAAGCATAAAAACATTTTCATCAGAGCAGTTTCATTACATTATCACGGATGTTCTGACATCTTTTTATATTTGATATATACATAATATACATAAGTGGGTGAACAGCATGTGGGTTAGCTGTGTGATAAAGTACCGACAAAAATATCTCAGTTAGCAGCTGTCTTCAACTCTACTGGACTGTTGAATTAAGATGGAGATAACGTCATGTAACCGGTGCATTAGCAACGTTAGCAGGCAATATTAGCAGCCTACAAGAGTTGAATAAAACGCTGGTTAACACAAAGCAATGATAAGTAGTGTATATAATCAATTCCACACAATAAAATTAAAGTTTGACATTTTATTAAGAACTATAAAGCTCCGGCTTTGGCGAACGTTAACGTTCTGCCGATCGCACACATATTCCACAAAGTGCCGTAAAAACACCTCGGTTAACTCGGTACCACTAATGTCAGACAGAAATCTGAGTTTTTACAGTGTTTTCCACAAATACTGAATCAAAATGGATTAATACTTCACTTACGAAGTCGCTGCTAACGTGTTTGTGCTGCGCATTCTTCTCTGTCGGCCTGCCCCGGACCGCGCGGCCGACGGTCCGCGCGTCACGCTGGCCCCCGGGCGCCCCCGCCGCCTTGGCGCCGTGCGCCCGCCGGCGGCTTCCCCCGCTTCCCCCGAACGTCTCGGCCGCTTTGCGGCTCCAAATACGGGACGACACCCGACCTTGTCGCCCCGAAAGTAAGACAAAGTAAGACAAAGTAGGACAGCCGTCAATCACCGAGCCGCCGAGCCCCCCTTTATGCAAAGTAGCCACGCGGCCGGGCGAGCGAGAGTAAACAGCGCAGCGCAGCGCAGTGGTGCGGTTTCTCCTCCTCTGAAGCCGCCAGAGAAGAGAATGAATTTGATCACGTTATCACGTTACCAAAGATCAAATAGATATTATATTAGCAAAGAAAGGCTTTTTATTTGAATTATATTATATTTTACGAGATAGATAGATAGATAGATAGATAGATAGATAGATAGATATGAAGATTGTATTTCTTGCAAAGATCTCTGACTTGTGAATGACAGTTTCCTGAACACAGTAATAATGAGGGACAGACAGCACGGGGATAGAAAATGAAGAATATTTATTTTGAAAACACACACACACACACACACACACATATTTAAATGAACAATAAAAATGTCAGATTGTTTTTATGAATCTTTCTCCTCCTTTTTCTCCTCCTTCTTCTTTCCTCTCCTCTCTGCCAGCCACAGCTCCACGGACTTACAGCTGTACTGAGCACAGAAGTGCTCTCCCTGGTGCTGGCTGTGCCCGTAGTCCTTCCGCTGCGGCTGGCCACACAGCTGGCACCTCCTCAGCTTGTGTGTTTTCCTCTTCTTCTTTTGGGGGGGCTGGCCGCTCTCCTTCTTAATCCACTTCTTTGTCAGATTCCACAGGGTGGTCCTGGGGATCTTTCCAAGGTCCTCTGGCTTCCTCTGCTGCCCCAGCCACTGGTCCACCGTCCTTCTGCCCGGGCCTTCCGACAAGGAGCAGAAAAAGAGGCCCTTGTAGTAGGCGTGCCCGGTGTCCACCCTCCTGGGGAAGCCGCAGATCTCGCAGGGGTCTCCAGGCGCCTTCTGGCTCCCGGGGTCGGCCCGCCGCTGGCGGAGGAGCTCCCTGTCCTTCTCTTCCCTCTTCTTCCTCCTGTAAACGGTGCACCTGGTGGGCTGCTTGGGGGGTGCAGGCGGAGGTGGTGAGGAGGTGGAGGCCACGGGAAGCGGTGAGGAGGTGGAAGCCACAGGAAGCGGCGAGGAGGTGGAGGTAGAGGCCACGGGAAGCGGTGAGGAGGTGGAGGCCACGGGAAGCGGTGAGGAGGTGGAGGTGGAGGCCACGGGAAGCGGTGAGGAGGTGGAGGTGGAGGCCACGGGAAGCGGTGAGGAGGTGGAGGTCTTCCTCCTGGAGTTGGAGGTGGAGGGCCGCCTGGTCTTCCTCTTGGGCGAAGGAGGCGAAGGAGGCGGTGAGGGAGAGGGGGAAAACTCAGAGGAAGACGTCGTGGTCTCTTCCACCGGGCAGTAGTCCTGGTCAGAATCACGGCTCATGTCTGAGGCAGACTCTGAAGTCTCAGACTGAGAGGCTGAATGGAAGAGAAAGCATAAAAATGAGTCATTAATGTCATTTTTATGTGTCAAAAGTTGTAAGTGAACAGTAGTCAGTCATGTCAGATACACACCTTCTGTTTGAGGCTCCATGTGCTTTGATTTTTGTAGAGACTTTTTTGATGCCATCCTGTTGACAGAAATGTAGAAACAAATTTAATGTGGGTTTCCTGTGTCAAAGAGGCAACACAGTAACAGTTACAAAATCATATTTTCTTGAAAAGTTAGAAATGAAAGAAAGACTCACCTGGTGAAATAAATATCAATGAAATGATGGATGCTGTTGTGTTATCTGTCCACAGGTGTCTGTGACTAGGTCAAGCCGTTTGTTTATTTGTATGGGTGGGGGGGGGTGGATCTATGAAAACCTCCACTGTATCCTCAGCCAATCCTTGTCAGATCCCTCCCCTGTTAGCACCTGGTCAGATCCCTCCCCTTATTAGCACCCACGCACCTTCCCGTCTCTGATCTATGGGGGAATTGACACCCGTCAGCCCGCACACTTCCTCGCTCCTGTAGATCAAGGACGACGGTCGGCGACAGATGTTCTTAGGGGATTAACAGGGGATTAACAGGAAACCTGTGATGTCCTTTCCCACCCTCCGTGGGGGGTGGGGGGGAGGAGATCAGCAGGAACAACAACACCTCACCTGTGTGGGTTTGTGTGAACAGGTCAAGGCTGTCATTGTAGTTGCATGTTGGCATGGTGATATTGCTATATTTTGATTGTCCTATATTTGGATTATACTGTGATTGTCCTTAATACTCAGCAAAACCTCTGGGACTTGTCAAAGACCTTGTTCTACCATTTTAAGCCATTCCAAAGTCAGATTTTATTCAAATCTATGTCAACACTGCCTTATTAAATAAAAGAGGAACATTTTACATGTCACATTCTTTGTTTTTATTTCATCATTGCAAAATGACCTGTAAAAATGTGCATTTATTGAGTGACACATCTGTGTAGCTTGTATTGTGTACATTTTGGGAATAGAAGTCACTCGATGACCCCGACAAAACACAACAGCATGCCAGATGTCAATTTCAACTTGGCTTTATTGTCATTACAAGACAAAGTTATGCTTTCAGCCTTTCTGTTGCTGTACTTGAACTGATACTGCCAACTGTCACATGTTTACATGACGTGTGCTGTAGGTACAAGTGCTTCAGACTGTGAACTGAAACAAAGTTGTGTGGCCAGTCCACCATTCAACAGTTATTTGCAGAGTTACATTGGATTAATGCTAAATATTCACATGACATGTGCTGTAGGTACAAGTGCTTCAGAGCTATTTACATTACTGAAACTATTTACAATATTTACAGTGAGTGCAGTGAAGGACAAACTATTTACAATATTTACATTAAGTGCTGTGAGGGACAAACTATTTACAATATTTAATAAGTGCTGTGAGGGACAACTGCTGGTTGGCACGTGCTGGTACCCGCCGTGACCGTCTGGCCCGATCGCGTCCTGCAACAGAGGCCAGAGAAACATCATGAACACATGATCACAGTGACTAAAGGCACTTTGATAACAATAACAGAGGACTTCAATGCACTTACGTCTTCCTCCTCCTCGGCCTGCTGCAGCTCCATCCCAGGGGCGTCATCTTGGGATGGAGCTGTGTGGGCAGGGCCCGACTAGGATGACGAGGCGGCGGGCTGAGGGGTGGGCTGGGCCGACCGGATGAGCTGGTGGTGGTGTTCCAGGAGCCGTAGCTCCTCCGGCTGCTCCTCATCCAACTCATCTTCCCACTCCTCTTCAGCCTCGTCCATCCCATCCGGAGCGTCGGGATCCCTGCCCAGATCCTCCTGCAGCACGGCGCCCGTCTGGGAGTACAGGTACTCCACCCCAATCAGCTCCCCTGGAAAACACACACAGACAGACAGACAGACCGTTAGATCAGTCAACTTGGTGACAGCCTGTGTGCCCGCTTCAATAAAAGGAGCTCTCCCTGATGACTCACCTGTGTACTCCCTGGGCTTGGTGTAGTTTTCAACCAGCGTCTGACCCAGGAGTTCCTGGGTCAGCTGGTTGAAGCCGTGCTGCAGCCGGGCGCTGTAGCAACGCAGCGTCACCTTGCTGCCACCCTCCACTGCTGCCCTGGCGCGGTTCTCATTCCACCTGACTAGGCCCTCCAGCAGGTAAACCTGGAAGTGGAGGGCACTGGCTGAAGTGCCTGGGACAAGGAGAGGGGGGAGAGAGAGGAGAGAAAATAAGTTCAACACACTCAGCTGTTTGCATTTGCTTTTCCCTCTCTCTCTCAGCTTGAAAATGAAAATGCTTACCTGGAATGAACCGGCACTGGTGGAGGTGGAAGGACTCCAGGGAAGTGGAGCCTCTGGCGCAGCGGAAGACTGGGAGCGTGACCCCCCCCTTGGTCACCTCCCCCGTCTTGCAGTACAGCTCCACTCCCTGGGGATCCTGGATGCAGTGGAGGTGGCGACGCTGCGTGCTCCAGATCTCCTCCATCCTGGCGCGGTCGATGAGCGGGACGCCCATGATGTCTGTCCCGTCCCAGAAGGCGTCCAGCACCTCCTGGAGGAGCCGCTCCGTCTCGTCCGCACCGCGCGTGCGGCGGCGACAGTGACGGGCGAGCTCCACGGCAGACAGCTTGATGTGGGCGTCCCTCCCCTCCTGGGACTGCTTGGCCTCTGTCAGGCGGTCGACGTCTCCGCCGTCCCACTCGAAGATGGCGAAGGACAGCCTCGCCATGAAGAGGCCGTACAGCTGGTGGCTGTCGGTGGTCAACCCCCGTGCGAAGCGCCGCATGAGGTGCCACACGTCCAGCCTGACGACCAGCTGGTCCCACTCGTGGAACATGGCCGCCGTCTTCGGTTGTCCCACGGCGGAACAGCAGTCCCGGTCCACGTACAAGACCTTCGGAGGGGCCTTCCCGGCTTCTCGGTACCGCCGCATCAGTCCGGCCGCCATGGGCAGAAGCCCGTCCCCCTCGGCGGCAGTGAGGACGGACATGAGCACCTGGCCGTGCTCGTTGCCCACGTTGGTGACGCAGGCAGCCGTAGCGGCGGCAACGCCCGCAAGCTTCTTGGTCATCTGTAACATGAGGACAGAGACGTAAAAAACCCAGTCGCCCGTTATGACACATTACATTAGACGGAATTAGTTAAAGTGCAGGCTTCTTCAAAGACATCGTCATGTACTCGTAACCAAAGCTTGCCTTCTTGGTGGAGTTCATCTTTAAGATGTCTCCGAAGATGGACGTCACCCTGGCCTTTGTCTCCTCGGCTCTGGTCAGGCAGTCCCTGACGTAGACGGACATCAGCCAGGAGATGCCGGGTACGGGGTGCATGGGTGGTAGGGACACCGGCTGCGCCGCCGCCGCCACACCCGGCACGCGAAGCTTGCGGAGCACGGAAAGGTAGCTCATCGACCGTACCATCCACTCTCTGGTGTGCTGCTCCACCAGATAAGCGCGGAGGCGAGCCGCACCGTTGCCCAGGGTGCGCTCCTTTAGCTGCCCGATCACCACCTTGTCACAGGACAACCTGTGAGAGAAAAGTACAGAGAGAAGAACAGGCAACAGGAAGGTCATGTCACAACTAAAATCAACTTCAACTTGAAGAAATATTACAGCGACTCATTTCACTTTAGTATTTCATTTATTTATTTATTATTTACTCATTTCAATTCATTATCAACTTACTTGTACGTGAGAACAGCTGGGAACGCCTCCTGGTGAGCCAGGTCCAGCTGCTCCAAGATGTCCTGCGCCCAGCCTGCAAACTTCCTCTGACAGGAACGGCATTCCAGGTACTCCGTGCCCATGAAGTACCAGCCGCTGCTGTCCAAGACCCTCCGGACGGTCTTGTAGAGGCCAGCGCCCGTCAGCTTGCGCCTACAGACGGGGCACACGAGCTTGCATGCCCACATCTTGTAGGGCAGCCACAGGAAGAACGGGCGCTGGAAGAAGGCGTGGGCCGAGGCGGGGGGCTGAGTGTACAGGGGCCGGGCTCCGGGGGGGAACCACCACAGGCGGAGGTCGGCGGTGAGGACGGCCTTCCCGCCGGCGGTCCTGGTGAACAGAGCCTGGCCCAGCCACTCCTGCTGCTCCTCTGGCAGCGTCAGCCTCCAGCTCTTAGGCAGCAGCTACAACACAGCAATATCAATCGGTTAATACAAAGAACTACATACACAATGTCAAAAATACAGATATTCAGCTTGACTGGGCGTACCTCTGCGCCGGAGACTGACTGCACTACAACAGGCTGCCCTCGTCTCTCAGCCGTGGAGCGGGTGTGATGGGGTGGGGCGTCCGCTGGTGGGGCGTCCGCTGGTGGGGCGGCAGCAGGTGGGGCGGCAGCTGGTGGGACGTCCACGGCAACTGCAAAGGACAGACTCACAGTTGTCACTCTGTAACATGAAGTGCATATTGTTGATACACCAGTGTTACACTAGAAGGTTGAAAATCAATCGCATTAGTGACAGGTTATTCTTCTGGAAGCACAATGAAGAATGCTATACAAGCCAAATGAAAGAAAAGCACGGTTGAATGACTGAAGATGACATGCAATTAAGCGCAGGTTAGAAGTATAATGACAACTGTCTACACTACAGACACAGTTTTAGTCAAATGGGATTATTCACAAGACAAGTACATGTTCTACAACACAGAGGGACTACACCAAGCCACAGTGGAAACACACAATGATTATTTACAAGAGAGCGTTAAGCCGTGATCAAGAGATGATTCAATGAAATGGTGGAAGCAGCCACACAGAATTCACCAGGCAGTTGAGCCGTGCAGATACAGGTAATGACCACATGAGGGCCACACTTACCTTATCCCCACTAATATTACATCCTTTCTTTTTGAGAGCTTAAAAAAAGGTTACACAAGCCAAATTATTCACAGAATTCACTGAATCTTTATTCATCATTGTGTGTGTGTGTGTGTGTGTGTGTGTACTCACGCTGAGAGTCGACCTCCATGGCCGTGGCGAGGAGCGCGCTGTCCGAGGGCTCGGCAGGGTCCACAGATGCAGCGCCTGCTTCCACACAGAAGAAAAACGTACAATTTGGAAGATGGGTTTTTACAAGCTGTTGTACGTGTGTAAAGAACAGGAACAGGGCACTTACTCGGGGGAGGAGGAGGAGGGCGCGTGGCCCGCCGGGGGGGGGGAGCGGCCGCCGTCTGCTCCTTGTCCCGGCCCAGCACGTAGCACTGCAGCGTGTGCATCTGGGACCCCACCACCACATTGTGCTTCCTCAGCCACCGCACAAAGCTACAGACATGACAACAAGTCAGAGCAGTACTAATACATTTAATTTGTAATGCACTTTTCATTTGAAGTAAATCTCAAAGTGCTACAGAGGAAAGGAGAAATACAATAATTACAGACATGACCAAATCAGAGCAGTACTTCACACAGCATCACACACATCATCTCTGCCATCAATTACAATACTTACGTTTGACTCTCACCGCTGGCGGACTCGTACAGGGCCCTGTAGGTCTCCTGCGCGTGGACGCCAAACCCCACCAGCGTCTGGTCCAGGCCCCTCACAGGCAGAGAGCCCTCGCACATCCTACGGCTCCTGATGAGCGCCACCATCTCCGGGAAGAGCTGGCCGTAGGAGTCGAGGGCGTCTTTGTTGCCCATGAGGGCCGTCTGGGTGGTGTCCCCACCCGCTCTCTCCTTCTGGTGGGACGCCAGCAGGCCGCAGGCGTATCCCACGTCGTGGGTCAGCAGCCACTTGAATGTCTGACCCCGGTACTGGCCAAACTGCAGCTCGCTCTCACTGAGCAGCAGCTGGCGGCACGCGGGGTCTCCTCCGGCACGGAGGACGCGAGCCTTCGCCTGCTCCCTCACCGTCTCAGGCAGCTTCACCCTCCGCGCCTCAGATGACCCTCGCCTGCGGTAGGCTCGGGCCACCCTCGACGCTTCGGGCGAAGGCTTGAGGGTGAGCTGGCGAGACGAAGACTCGAAGCGGAAAGCTGGGCGGAAATCCATTCTACACACATTTTGAGAGAGTTAGTCATGCTGGCATAACATTGTTTTTATATGAGTTGGAAGCAGCAATGCAAGCTTAAGTTTGACTGGTAACACTGCATATGTACAACACATGTATCTGTAATCCTCGTATAATAATCAAGACATTGGAGGAAAATATATTCATGACACGAGTAGCTCACCGTGCACTTTGAGTGCTGGGTTCCTGTGACAGAGCTTAAAGTGAGGTTAACGCACACATCCAAAATGAGCCAATACTGATTGCATGCAACATTATAACGTTATTAACGTTATACACGTATCATATCCCCAAAGTGGGGGCACACGCAACCCTGAGAAAAGGGGTTCACATGAGAGAAAAGGGGCATATGTGTATTTTCGATGTGTAGTTTCATTGTGCAATAGCATTTTAACAGCTTTACGGACGTAACGAAGCTAGAAATAGCGTCAATACAAACGGGTGCGGGCGATTTCATGATCAATATTTGTCTGTAACCTCTACAAATGCTCATTAAACACCGTCAAAAACACGGCCAGTAAATCGTCATTTACACGCAGAGGTTTCCGTGATTTTAAAAGTTGAAAATAGCATTAAAGCATTAGCATTAGTTACCGAGAAGCTACGCGATGGCGAAACACACACATATTTCGACCTGTTTTTTCCTCGTGTCCGACAGTGAGATATATCATCCCTGACTCGATTTTATGGCTTAGATATATTTAAACTTCAACTTACGTTTAGAGATGTCGGCGCTGTGAAATCCAAAATCAGAATGACGGACTCCGCACTGTCGGGGACGGAGTAGCCAATAGGGGGGCGGCTGACGTCACCAGAGCCGAATGTAGGACAAGCCAATGAAACGTTGCGAGATTTTCCAAGAGCGAGAGTAAACAGCGCAGCGCAGCAGTGCGGTTTCTCCTTCTCCTCCTCCTCCTCCGCTGAAGCCGCGAGAGAAGATAATGAATTTGATCACATCAAAGATCAAATAGATATTAGCAAAGAAAGGCTTTTTATTTGAATTACATTATATTTTAATATAGATAGATAGATAGATATGAAGATTGTATTTCTTGCAAAGATCTCTGACTTGTGGATGACAGTTTCCTGAACACAGTAATAATGAGGGGCAGACAGCACAGGGATAGAAAATGAAGAATATTTATTTTTAAAACACACACACACACACACACATATTTAAATGAACAATAAATATGTTAAAAATGGTAGATTGTTTTTATTGATCTTTCTTCTCCTTCCCTCTCCTCTCTGCCAGCCACAGCTCCACAGACTTGCAGCTGTACTGAGCACAGAAGTGCTCTCCCTGGTGCTGGCTGTGCCCGTAGTCCTTCTGCTGCGGCTGGCCACACAGCTGGCAAATCTTCAGCTTGTGTGTTTTCCTCTTTTTTTTGGGGGGGGGGGGGCTGGCCGCTCTCCTTCTTCATCCACTTTTTGGTCAGATTCCACAGGGTGGTCCTGGGGATCTTTCCCAGGTCCTCCGGCTTCCTCTGCTGCCCCAGCCACTGGTCCACCGTCCTTCTGCCCGGGCCTTCCGACAAGGAGCAGAAAAAGAGGCCCTTGTAGTAGGCGTGCCCGGTGTCCACCCTCCTGGGGAAGCCGCAGATCTCGCAGGGGACTCCAGGTGCCTTCTGGCTCCCGGGGTCAGCCCGCCGCTGGCGGAGGAGCTCCCTGTCCTTCTCTTCCCTCTTCTTCCTCCTGTAAACAGTGCACCTGGTGGGCTGCTTGGGGGGTGCAGGAGGTGGTGAGGAGGTGGAGGCCATGGGAAGTGGTGAGGCCACGGGAAGCGGCGAGGAGGTGGAGGTCTTCCTCCTTGAGTTGGAGGGCCGCCCGGTCTTCCTCTCGGGCGCAGGAGGCGGTGTGGGCGAGGGAGAGGGGGAAACCTCAGAGGAAGACGTCTCTTCCACCGGGCGGTAGTCCTGGTCGGAGTAGCGGGTCACGGCTGAGTCAGAAGTCTCAGACTGAGAGGCTGAATGGAAGAGAAACCATAAAAATGAGTAATTAATGTCATTTTTATGTGTCAAAAGTTGTAAGTGAACAGTAGTCAGTCAGGTGTCTGTGACTAGGTCAAGCCGTTTGTTTATTTGTATGGGTGGGGGGGGGGGGGGGGGTGGATCTATGAAAACCTCCACTGTATCCTCAGCCAATTCTTGTCAGATCCCTCCCCTGTCCCCATTGCTGCCTGCCAGTCTTCTGTGAGGGTGCACACTTCCTGAGGGTGCAACCCTAACCCTAGTCTATGAAAACCTCCATTGTATCCTCAGCCAGTCAGATCCCTCTCCTGTTAGCACCCAGGCACCTTCCCGTCTCTAATCTATGGGGGAATTGATACTCGTCAGCCCGCACACTTCCTCACTCCCATAGATCAAGGACGACTGTCGACGACCGATGTTCTTAGGGGATTAACAGGAAACACCTCACCTGTGATGTCCTTTCCCACCCTCTGTGGGAGGGGGGGGGGAGAGATCAACAGGAACACCTCACCTGTGTGGGTTTGTGTGAACAGGTCAAGGCTGTCATTGTAGTTGCATGTTAGCGTGGTGATATTGCTATATTTTGATTGTCCTATATTTGGATTATACTGTGATACTGGAGGTGCTTGTCAAAGGCTCCTCACTGAGATGTGTCGGTGTGACTCTGCTCCACAGATGGTGGATTCTGCTAGAGGAGTGCTGGGCCTTGGCTCAGCCTCAAAGAAGCAGGGCTCCACTGGGGTGCCGGTCCAGGTCTCATTGATGGTGCCATCTGAGGGAGAATCAGAATCAGCAGCAGCAGCCGCCGAAGGTTCCTTAAAATAATATAAATAAATTCAATGATGGGATAATGGGAGAGTGAAACCAAGTTAACATATGAAAGGCTACATGTGAATAGAGGGGTAGAAACCCCCACCTGGACAATCAGTGGCCACTCCACTTCTTGCAAATTGGTATTTACATTTTTGCAGATGCTTTTATCCAAAGTGACTTACAATAAGTAAATGAAAGAAGCAAGAAACAATGTTTTCTTTTTACTCAACAAATGAAATAGTTCAGTTACCCTGATAGTTAGGTTGGAAGTGGTCTCCTTCCTTTTTGTGTGGGGCTCTAAAAACTGCAGCCGGGTCAGGATCCATTGCTGCCTGCCAGTCTTCTGTGCTCCAACACTTCCTGAGGGTGCAACCCTAACCCTAGTCTATGAAAACCTCCATTGTATCCTCAGCCAGTCAGATCCCTCCCCTTATTAGCACCCAGGCACCTTCCCGTCTCTAATCTATGGGGACATTGACAGTCGTCAGCCAGCACACTTTCTCACTCCCATAGGTCAAGGACGACTGTCGACGACCGATGTTCTTAGGGGATTAACAGGAAACACCTCACCTGTGATGTCCTTTCCCCCCCCTCTGCGGGAGGGGGGGGGGGGGGGGGAGGAAGGAGATCAACAGGAACAACAACAACACCTCACCTGTGTGGGTTTGTGTGAACAGGTCAAGGCTGTCATTGTAGTTGCATGTTGGCGTGGTGATATTGCTATATTTTGATTGTCCTATATTTGGATTATACTGTGATTGTCCTTAATACTCAGCAAAACCTCTGGGACTTGTCAAAGACCTTGTTCTACCATTTTAAGCCATTCCAAAGTCAGATTTTATTCAAATCTATGTCAACACTGTCTTATTCAATAAAAGAGGAACATTTTACATGTCACGTTCTTTGTTTTTATTTCATCATTGCAAAATGACCTGTAAAAATGTGCATTTATTGAGTGACATATCTGTGTAGCTTGTATTGTGTACATTTTGGGAATAGAAGTCACTCGATGACCCCGGCAAAACACAACAGCATGCCAGATGTCAATTTCAACTTGGCTTTATTGTCATTACAAGACTAAGTTATGCTTTCAGCCTTTCTGTTGCTGTACTTGAACTGATACTGCCGACTGTCACATGTTTACATGACGTGTGCTGTAGGTACAAGTGCTTCAGACTGTGAACTGAAACAAAGTTGTGTGGCCAGTCCACCATTCAACAGTTATTTGCAGAGTGACATTGGATTAATGCTAAATATTCACATGACATGTGCTATAGGTACAAGTGCTTCAGAGCTATTTACATTATTGAAACTATTTACAATATTTACATTAAGTGCTTTGAGGGACAAACTATTTACAATATTTAATAAGTGCTGTGAGGGACGCTGGCTGCCTGGCTGCCTGGCTGGACTCTGCAGACAACACAATTAACAAATGGTTGTTAGAGAGAGGCAGTGTAACAATTGCAGAGCAGTATTGACAAAAATAAAGTTCATGTCAAATGTATGAAGGAGGTAATGGTGTACAACATAAGACAAATTACCTTAAGGATCTTTGCTCCTTTTCTCAGCCAGCCATTCCTCCACTGAGCGGCCTTCAGCCCAGGAGCAGAAGTGCTCTCCTCCATAGCGGCTGTGGCCATATTCTTTGGTCTTTGGCTGGCCACAGCGCTTACACCGGAAGTGTTGGAATGTCTTCCTTGATGTCTTGAGGAGAGCACCCTCATCCTGGGACTGTTGGTGCTGGTGCTGCTCCCTCATTTTCCTCTGCCAGGCCGTGGAGCGCGGCACCGCTGGCTGAGAGGAGGTGGAAGGGGCGTCCGAGGAGGAGGCTGCAGTGGCAGAGAGATCGTACAGGGTCGGTGCCAGGGGCCCTCTGTGGGTGACAGCCTGACCAGTAGTGTCCTCGGGGAGGCGGTGGGTCAGAGTCTGGTCAGGCTGCACTGGCTCCTACAGCAGAGCCCTCGATGCTGAGAGGGGCTCCGCTGCGGTCTGCGGGGCCCCGGCACTGCCACAGAGACGGTGTCCCGCATCATGGCCTTGCTCCTCTCCTTGGGCCTGATGAAAAATAAAAATACAATTATTCATTCAGAATAATTCAGACATACTTCCTGTCAGTCACAGTATGACATGCCAAATGAGGTCTTACCACTGCAGAAGGGTCCGGTGGTTGACGTCAAACAGCTGTATAGAGGTGCTCGTCATGAGGGCCTGGCAGTTTAGGATGTTGTCTCTGATGAGACTGTAGTCCCTCATGACGGCACCCCAGCGGTTGATCCGGACCCCGGCGATGGTACGACCCTCGTGGTGCATGCGGCACAGCTCCAGGAAGATGGCCTCCACCAGCCTGCTGGCTTTGGGAGACTGTGCCGCACCCGCGCCTTGGCCCAGGACAGCACTGCACACAGAAGCGCCTCGTTAGACAGAGTAAACAAACACAAAACAAAGCATTTGGGTTCACGTGCTGCCAACGCTTACCGCTTCACACTGTCCAGGCCTGGAGTGTGGGCTGGTCGGGAGGTCTTGAAGCGACCCCTGACCAGCCTGTCCCGGTGGCGCGGGGGGAAGGAGACCGCCGCCCGGTCCCTCTCTGACAGCTTCTGCCAGAGGGCGACGATCTCCCTCGCCTGCCGCTGTGTCACAAAGGCCTGGTGACGCAGCTCCACGAGGGCGAGGGCCAGACTCACCACATGCTGGTACCCGCCGTGACCGTCTGGCCCCATCGCATCCTGCAACAGAGGCCAGAGAAACATCATGAACACATGATCACAGTGACTAAAGGCACTTTGATAACAATAACAGAGGACTTCAATGCACTTACGTCTTACGGGGTGGGGCGGCAGCTGGTGGGACGTCAGGACAGGGAAAGTGCACAGGAGAGCCGGGCAGAGCGGGACCCAGAGAGCGAGGAGCCGAACCGAGCCGATGAGGGAGACAGACGAGGCCGGAGGACTGGAGTCTCGCTGAGGTCTTTGCGTGACAGAGTGTATGATCCGGCGGAGAGCGGATGGCAAGCCGGGGATAATATACTGTGGGCTGATGAGCTGATGGGAAGCATGTGAGCGGACTGGAGACGAGCAGATTACATGCAGGTGTGCGGGAGAGCTTGAGCCGGGAGCCAGGAGAAGGAGGGGAGACCACACCCACACACAACAGGACAGAGAGAGAGACAGACAAAAGAGCACTGGGAACACAGGGAAAGGGAAACACAACGAAAACACAAGGGCTAGACAGGGATCATGACACAATGATTATTTACAAGAGAGCGTTAAGCCGTGATCAAGAGATGATTCAATGAAATGGTGGAAGCAGCCACACAGAATTCACCAGGCAGTTGAGCCATGCAGATACAGGTAATGACCACATGAGGGCCACACTTACCTTATCCCCACTAATATTACATCCTTTCTTTTTGAGAGCTTAAAAAAAGGTTAAACAAGGCAAATTATTCACAGAATTCACAGAATCTTCATCCATGTTGTGCATTAGAAGTGGTTTGCATAGCTTGTGCATCAAAGGGTCAATACAAACGGGTGCGGGCGATTTCATGATCAATATTTGTCTGTAACCTCTACAAATGCTCATTAAACACCGTCAAAAACACGGCCAGTAAATCGTCATTTACACACAGAGGTTTCCGTGATTTAAGAGTTTAAAATACCATTAAAGCATTAGCATTAGTTACCGCGAAGCGACGCGATGGCGAAACACACACACACACACACACACACACACACACACACACACACTTCGACCTGTTTTTTCCTCGTGTCCGACAGTGACATATATCATCCATGACTCGATTTTATGGCTTAGATATATTTGAACTTCAACTTCCGTCTCGAGGTCGACGGAGACGTTGCCGCTGTGAAATCAAAACACAGAATGACGGACTCCGCACTGTCGGGGATCGAGCGGCCAATAGCGGAGCGGCTGACGTCACCAGAGCCAATGGGAAGAGGAGCGCTGTCCTGAAAAGTAAGACGGGCCAATGAAACGTTGGGAGATTTTCCCAAAAAGTAAAGACAGACCAACGGCGGGAGACTAGAGGCGGGACAAGCGAACTTGGGCGTGACTGTTAAAGTAAGACAAAGTAGGACAAGAGATGCCGCTGCGGCCCTTGCTGATCTTCTCTGTATCGTTCCAGTTTCTGTCTCGTTTCTTTCCTTCAGACTGCAGTAATTTCAGTTACACAGATGGACTCCCCCGCTCCCTTTTACTGTTTTATCCCAATATCTGGCGCCGAAAGCGGGACTACACACGAGCTTGGCGGCCCAAAGTAGAACAAATGTCAGTCACTGCGCCAGATGAGGCTTTATGCAAAGTAGCCACGCGGCCCTCCTGAGCGTAAACAGTGATGCGGTTTTCCCCTCCTTTCGGACACAGGCAGGCTGAAGTTAGGCCGCGAGCGACGTTACCTTGTGAAGTTATTAAATTTGATAAACATATTATCAAAGCTAAAATCGATATTAGCAAAGATATTACATTTAAAGGCTTTTATTTTTATTCATGGACTGTTTATGTCAAATTGTTTAAATACCCCCGTCTGTCTGTAGATATGAAGGTTTGATCCCGTTTGACTTCTATTTAGGTTTTACAAAGATCTGACTTCTGTGATTGTACTTGTGTTGTTAATTTGGGTTGTTCAAAATGGAATGATTAAAAAAAAATGGAACGATACAGGGAAGATTAGATTTCTGAGTTCACCCATTACCAATCTTCTCTGTATCGTTCCAATTTGATGAAAAAAAATGGAATGACTCAAAAAAAATTGGAACAATACGGAGAAGATTAGTAGTCCTGGCGCGCATTCTTCTCTGTCGGCCCGACCCGGACCCTGCGGCGAAGGGGCGGCGCCGTTCCGCCGGCTCCCGGACGTCCGTACCGCGGAGGCGCCGTGCGTCCGGCGGCGGCTCCCCCCGCTCCCCCTGACTGTCTCGGCCGGTTTGCGGCTCCAAATACGGGACGACACCCGACCTTGTCGGGCCAAAGTAAGACAAAGTAGGACAGCCGTCAATCACCGAGCCGCCGAGCCCCTTTTCTCCGAATGCAAAGTAGCCAAGCGGCGGGCGAGCGAGAGTAAACAGCTAGAAGGCCAGAGCAGCGGTGCGGTTTCTCCTCCTCCTCCTCCTCCGCTGAAGCCGCGAGAGAAGATAATGAATTTGATCACGTTATCAAAGATCAAATAGATATTAGCAAAGAAAGGCTTTTTATTTGAATTATATTATATTTTAATATAGATAGAGATAGAGATATATATATAGAGATAGATAAATAGTAAATCACGGCCAGTAAATCGTCATTTACACACAGAGGTTTCCGTGATTTAAGAGTTTAAAATAGCATTAAAGCATTATCGACGCGATGGCGAAACACACACACACACACACACACACACACACACACACACACACACACACACACACTTCGACCTGTTTTTTCCTCGTGTCCGACAGTGAGATATATCATCCATGACTCGATTTTATGGCTTAGATATATTTGAACTTCAACTTCCGTCTCGAGGTCGACGGAGACGTTGCCGCTGTGAAATCAAAACACAGAATGACGGACTCCGCACTGTCGGGGACCGAGCGGCCAATAGCGGAGCGGCTGACGTCACCAGAGCCAATGGGAAGAGGAGCGCTGTCCTGGAAAGTAAGACGGGCCAATGAAATGTTGGGAGATTTTCCCAAAAAGTAAAGACAGACCAACGGCGGGAGACTAGAGGCGGGACAAGCGAACTTGGGCGTGACTGTTAAAGTAAGACAAAGTAGGACAAGAGATGCCGCTGCGGCCCTTGCTGATCTTCTCTGTATCGTTCCAGTTTCTGTCTCATGTCTTTCCTTCAGACTGCAGTAATTTCAGTTACACAGATGGACTCCACACTGTCGGGGACCGAGTAGCCAATAGCGGGGCGGCTGACGTCACCAGAGCCGAATGTAGGACAAGCCAATGAAACGTTGCGAGATTTTCCAAAAAGTAAGACAGACCAACGGCGGGAGACTAGAGGCGGGACAAGCGAACGTGGGAGGGACTGTGAAAGTAGGACAAAGTAACTATCCTCATGGTGCGCATTCTTCTCTGTCGGCCCGCCCCGGACCCTGCGGCGAAGGGGCGGCGCCGTTCCGCCGGCTCCCGGACGTCCGTACCGCGGAGGCGCCGTGCGTCCAGCGGCGGCTTCCCCCGCTCCCCCTGACCGTCTCGGCCGGTTTGCGGCTCCAAATACGGGACGACACCCGACCTTGTCGGGCCAAAGTAAGACAAAGTAGGACAGCCGTCAATCACCGAGCCGCCGAGCCCCTTTTCTCCGTATGCAAAGTAGCCACGCGGCGGGCGAGCGAGAGTAAACAGCTAGAAGGCCAGCGCAGCGGTGCGGTTTCTCCTCCTCCTCCTCCTCCGCTGAAGCCGCGAGAGAAGATAATAAATTTGATCACGTTATCAAAGATCAAATAGATATTAGCAAAGAAAGGCTTTTTATTTGAATTATATTATATTTTAATATAGATAGAGATAGAGATATATATATAGAGATAGATAAATAGTAAATCACGGCCAGTAAATCGTCATTTACACACAGAGGTTTCCGTGATTTAAGAGTTTAAAATAGCATTAAAGCATTAGTTACCGCGAAGCTACGCGATGGCGAAACACACACATATTTCGACCTGTCCGACAGTGTCCGACAGTGAGATATATCATCCAAAAATCAATCCAAAATCAGAATGACGGACTCGACACTGTCGGGGACCGAGTAGCCAATAGCGGGGCGGCTGACATCACCAAAGCCAATGGGAAGAGGAGCGCTGTCCTGAAAAGTAAGAATGAAACATTGAGAGATTTTCCAAAAAGTAAAGACAGACCAACGGCGGGAGACTAGAGGCGGGACAAGCGAACTTGGGCGGGACTGTTAAAGTAAGACAAAGTAGGACAAGAGATGCCGCTGCGGCCCTTGCTGATCTTCTCTGTATCGTTCCAGTTTCTGTCTCATGTCTTTCCTTCAGACTGCAGTAATTTCAGTTACACAGATGGACTCCACACTGTCGGGGACCGAGTAGCCAATAGCGGGGCGGCTGACGTCACCAGAGCCGAATGTAGGACAAGCCAATGAAACGTTGCGAGATTTTCCAAAAAGTATGACAGACCAACGGCGGGAGACTAGAGGCGGGACAAGCGAACGTGGGAGGGACTGTGAAAGTAGGACAAAGTAACTATCCTCATGGTGCGCATTCTTCTCTGTCGGCCCGCCCCGGACCCTGCGGCGAAGGGGCGGCGCCGTTCCGCCGGCTCCCGGACGTCCGTACCGCGGAGGCGCCGTGCGTCCAGCGGCGGCTTCCCCCGCTCCCCCTGACCGTCTCGGCCGGTTTGCGGCTCCAAATACGGGACGACACCCGACCTTGTCGGGCCAAAGTAAGACAAAGTAGGACAGCCGTCAATCACCGAGCCGCCGAGCCCCTTTTCTCCGTATGCAAAGTAGCCACGCGGCGGGCGAGCGAGAGTAAACAGCTAGAAGGCCAGCGCAGCGGTGCGGTTTCTCCTCCTCCTCCTCCTCCGCTGAAGCCGCGAGAGAAGATAATGAATTGGCCAATAGCGGAGCGGCTGACGTCACCAGAGCCAATGGGAAGAGGAGCGCTGTCCTGAAAAGTAAGACGGGCCAATGAAACGTTGGGAGATTTTCCAACAAGTAAAGACAGACCAACGGCGGGAGACTAGAGGCGGGACAAGCGAACTTGGGCGTGACTGTTAAAGTAAGACAAAGTAGGACAAGAGATGCCGCTGCGGCCCTTGCTGATCTTCTCTGTATCGTTCCAGTTTCTGTCTCATGTCTTTCCTTCAGACTGCAGTAATTTCAGTTACACAGATGGACTCCCCCGCTCCCTTTTACTGTTTTATCCCAATATCTGGCGCCGAAAACGGGACGACACACGAGCTTGGCGGCCCAAAGTAGAACAAATGTCAGTCACTGCGCCAGATGAGGCTTTATGCAAAGTAGCCACGCGGCCCTCCTGAGCGTAAACAGTGGTGCGGTTTTCCCCTCCTTTCGGACACAGGCAGGCTGAAGTTAGGTCTGTTGTCTGTAGATATGAAGGTTTGATCCCGTTTGACTTCTATTTAGGTTTTACAAAGATCTGACTTCTGTGATTGTACTTGTGTTGTTAATTCAGTTTTGTGAAAACAGTAATGATGAGGGACAGGGGGATAAAGAATGAAGAATATTTATTTTGTAAACACGTGCACGTGGCTCTTATTGCTATTTAAATGGCGGATTCGGCTAGTTGGAGAAACGAACGGTTTTCTGCTGAGGAAACGGATCTGCTCGTGCGCGATGGCGATGTGTGTGCGCGCGTCGGGTGAAGGTAAGACAATGCACAATATTTAACAAATATCACACAATCCTGTAAATCCTCAAGTCAAAGCCTGTCTCTGTATTCAGGTCCGCTCTCAGTAACGGTCTCTGCTTCGATACGAGCCGTTGTCTCTGTACGGACAGAACCAATCCTCATGCTGAACTCCGCTCAAAAACCTGCAGAATATCCTGATACGGCCTTGTTAAAAGTGTTTATTAGCGACGTGAGAGAATCATGCTGCATTCAGTGAAACTCGGATATCTGGGACACTTATGGAGATTTAGCCTACAGTAGCCCTATCGTTACCGACGTGGGAGATTTGTGCTGCATTCAGTGCCACTCAGAAATTCGGGACTTGGGGCGCTATTTCCTCAACAACCCAAATAACATGGAAAAAATCATATCTCTGCCATTATTTAAGATAAAAAGCTGATTTTTGAATGGCAAAATAAGGGATGCTTATTGTGTCATCCTTGCGCTTGTAAACCTGTTTATCCAGTCCGCCCGGCACTGGTTATACCGCCTTTCACCACTAGAGGGCGGCCTAAGTGCTATAAAGTCAGTCAGAAAAACAAAAGTGAAGCTAGCTAGCTAGCTAGCTAACATGGCAGCAGCATAGAGATATAACAGTAGAGGGGACCTGTCATAGAGAATTCCTATTCTGGAATGGGACCACATGGCAGCCATCTTACCTGGGTCCACTTCTCAGCTGACTGTCATTGGAATCAATGGTGAAAGTGGCTTATGCTGCCATTATAATGCTAATATTTTTGTATTGAGACATCACTACTACTTTTTATTTAGCTCACTGTGTGCAAGACAACTGTGACTGTCTAAAATGGAACCAAACATGAGCATTTTTTGTAGTCTGTAGAAAAAAATAGCTAAACTATGTTAAGTAATTATGTTTTAAAACATAAAGATTATCTTCTGGAAGTATTTTAATGGTGCATTACTTTACAGAAACTATGAATCCTTTTTTCAAGAAGACTTTATAATTCTTAGATTTATTTGGTACTCTTTGGTACTCTGTATTAAGAGTATATATGAAAATCTGCTTATTTTTAATGTAAAAGCCCCAAATGATCTGTTGTTGTAGCAATAGACAGATGTTGGCAGCAATTAAATATCACCATCACTGAAACACACCTAACAATACACCCAGATAAAATATACAATAAAAGGCAAATGTAAGGCCATTAAGTGGTTAGTGTGACAGCTCTAAGCCAATTTAAGCAGGTAATAATGGACATAGGCCCTCATATATTTTTTTTTTTAACTTTATTAGCATGACATCTTAGCCTGCAATTAAGATTACAATCCATAAAGAAATAATTTATATAGATGCCATCATGTAAACAAGTAGGCTACTACAGTAAAAACAAACATCTCTACACTTGAATCAACTTAAAATCCACAGTAGCCTATACAGATATGCAAATGAACGTCCTCTCTGTCTGCCACCACGCGCCACTATGTGTCACTTCCGTCATTAAGGTGCGTCTTGGCACAAATAGCCTGCAATTAAAAAAAAAAAAAAAAAAAAAAAAAAAAAAAAAAAAAAAAAAAATCGGCGCATTTTCAGCAGCAGTGCGGCTACTGAGTACTATACAAATACTATAGAAAACACTATAGAACGTATGTTTAGCAGTTTGATCCAGATCAGGACAACAGTGGTCGCTTCCCATAGACAGCTGTTGTAGTTTCAGGTAAACTGGACCCAGGTAAGATGGCGGACGGTTATCCCACGCTTAATGACGTAATGTCCCCTCTACTGTTTTATCTCTATGGGCAGCAGGCTACATGCAAGATAACTCCTCAGTCACGACCATTACATTAAGTGTGCGTTCTGGGGATCTGACGGTTTTGACTGCTGAATCGTACTAGATTAGATATTGTTTCCAGTCAGTATGAAGCTACGTGTCGCGTGCGAACAGACCAAGCTAACGCCACGTGGCGTTAGCTTCTTTCTAGCGTGGCGTTAGCTTCTTTCTAGCTCGTGACACGAGCTGCTAGCTGTGTTCCTGAACATGCTTCATTCAGGTTGTGATGAATTTTCAACCAACAAGCGGATGTAGCTGATAGAAGTCGCCTTGTTTTTCGTTATGAGATGATAACTTGTAATGTTCAAATTGGTTAAAATGTAATGCACGTTGTTTTTTTTGAATGTAATGTTAATTCTGGGTGCTTACAGGAGGCTACAATGCCTTCCAACAGGAGGAGACTACAGCAGAGAGAGAGCTGAGGGGAGTGCAGGTGTGCAGAGCTGGATACAGACTGCCAGCAGGCCAGCAGGTGAAGCATTATGACAGTATATTATATCTGTGCATAGTATTGTGAATGAGTTTCATCTGTAACATAATGTTAAAGAGAGTGCTTTTCTGTAGGGGGCTAACCCCAAAAGCTCCAGTTCAGAGAGCGTTGGAGAGCCTGGTGATCAAGTAAAATACTTCTAATAGCTGTAGTGAAATATGGGATGGTAAGGCCAGAAAATATGTTCATGAAATCCTATATGACATTTTGTACTTGTTCTGTATTCTAGTACATATTTTTACATACAAAACTAGACATAGCCTACTCCAGACTAATTCCTGGGCTTCACCAGGAATCATTGAGTCAAGCCACTGTCAGCATCACATCCATGAAAATTCAACTGGCTACACTGAAGTGTTCAGTTGTCTTAGTGCATTTTTTGCAGTGAGAAGTATATATATATATATATATAAGGTACTTGGTATTTTAAATAGTAGTTCTACCATGCCCAAGCAATTTTGAATGGAAAATGGTATTCTTAATTCTGATTCTAATAATTCAATTTAAGATGAGGCGCAACCACAAGGCTCCAGACCAGAGAGTGAGGGAGAGCATGCTGAGCATCAGGAGACACATCAGACAGGTACATATGAGGCTGGTAATGGCCGAGTGTGAGAGAGTTACTATAAAAGGGCCAAGCCAGTAAGAGTGGGATAAAGAGAAAGATAGATGCTGTGGACAATGGTCTTCTTACAGGTACATTATGGAACTTATGCAGAATTATACTAAAACATGAAATGACCATATTTGACACCATTCAGGTACTTTTTTCAGGTTAGAGCAACAGCCCCTCAAAATGTGTGTGCACGTCCCTGTCTTTACAGGTTAATTATTTACCATTAAATTAGACCATTAAATTAGCAAAATAAAATGACAAAAATCGCCCAAAAAAATCAATCGCCGATAGCCGATATATTCGCCCTATCGCCCAACCCTAGATACAATTCGATTTAGTGACGTGATCGAAATATTACATATTGTGACCCAACCACATATTTCAATAAAGTTGAAACATTATGCAGGAAGTGCAACAGGCATTAACTTTTGCTTAATATAGAGAGTCCTGAGATGAGTACCACTATCTTTCAATTTTGACTAGGAGAAAAAAAACAACAACAAAAAAAGAAAAGAAAAGCAGAAACTCTCTTGGTCCAGTACACTCTTAGTGCAGCATAAGTGTACTGGAGAACAGAGAAGAAGGGAAAAAATAAGACGAAAATTGGAACAAAACAGAGCAGGGCTCTTCTCTGTATCGTTCCAATTATTGTCTTACCCACGTGGTAGATTCATGCTGCATTCAGTGACACTCGGAAATTCGGCACTTTGGCGGAGATTCTGACAGTATTCCTGCATTCTCTTGTAAATGTCTTTTATTTTGTTACCGAGGTGGGAGATTCATGCTGCATTCAGTGACACTCGGAAATTCGGCGTTTTTGCGGAGAGTCTTACAGCATTGCTGCATTCTCTCGGAAATTTGGGTTTTGTTGTTGCAGACATGGCGAGATGTGTGCTGCATTCAGTGACACTCGGAAACTCGGCGAGATTCTTACAGTACTCCTGCATTCTCTTGAAAATGTATTTTATTTTGTTACCGAGGTGGGAGATTCATGCTGCATTGACTGACGCTCGGAAATTCGGCCTTTTGTTGGAGATTCTTACAGCATTGCTGCATTCTCTCGGAAATTTGGGTTTTGTTGTTACAGACGTGGGACAGTTGTGCTGCATTCAGTGACACTCGGAAATTCGGGATTTTGGCGGAGATTCTGACAGTATTCCTGCATTCTCTTGAAAATGTCTATTGTTTTGTTACCAACATAGTAGCATTCACTGACACTGGGAAATTCGGCATTTTGGCGGAGATTCTTACAGTATTCCTGCATTCTCTTGAAAATGTCTTTTATTTTGTTACCGAGGTGGGAGATTCATGCTGCATTGACTGACGCTCGGAATTTCGGGCTTTTGGCGGAGATTCTTACAGCATTGCTGCATTCTCTCGGAAATTTGGGTTTTGTTGTTGCAGACATGGGAGATTTTTTCATTGAAAGGTTTGAAATCTCAGTCACTACTGAGGCAACAACTTTTACACTGCTCAGCCAAAATCTTATTGGATTGGATTTTTCGCCATATAGAATTTTCTGAAAAACCTACTTTTGCAAGCTTCACCTAGACTGTATTGTTTTACATTCATGAATGTAAAACAATACAGCAAGTGTTTGCATATTACTATTTCTCTCTCTCTCTCTCCCCCTCCTGCAGTCAGACGCTACAACAGCGCCTTTGCTGGCAGGTTTGTGGAATTGCAAGATATTTTTGAATAAAAACAACCAAGCAGACAGTTTTACTTCCTCCTACAAACCACCACAGCTGAAAATAGCTGTGAACATGAATGAACACTGTAATTTAGCCCAGTTTACCCCCACCAACACACACCATGTGGATAATGTTCTGAATTACCAGTTTGAGCTCTACAACAGAAACCAGGACAGGACAGCGGACAGGATAAACAGGTTTAAAAGCCAAAAGCAGCATTTCCATTGTATTCAGCTGGCGGCTCACGGTAAATTTCAAGCTCGTGCGATGCTATATTGTGGTTTAGTCCTCTGAACCAAGCTTGTCTCGTCTTCGAGAACACAGAGCAGGAAGGAACGAAGCGACCACATGTTGGTCTCTCCCTCTCTCTTTGTCTCTCTCTCTCTCTCTCTTTGTGTGTTATCTCGTCCTCACAGAGGCGACAGCAGGCATGAATGGTGATCGGTGGGGGGTAGTTGGGGGATTTGAGTCCCTCCAGGAGGAATGTGGGAGGAGGGGAAGTGGGAATTTGATCCTTTTGTTGACTCTCCTGCAGCTCACCAATCCTCAGCGCCTGACGTAGTGGCTGCTTTGCATAGATGTCCCGTCATGCGTTTCAGCCCCTACCGGAGCAGTTTGGACCTAAAGCGGGTGAAATTTGGTGCAGTTCTCTCATCAGAACCAGCCTTCCTATGATGCGGTACTCTATTTATGTCTGGAAAGCCTGATGCGGTACTCTATTTATGTCTGGAAAGCCTCATTAAGCTGACACCATATTTTGGACAGTATCTGGAGCTCACCCTATATATACCCCAGAGTTCCAGGGTGCTGTTGTGTTACTCCGGTAGCACATATACTAAAATTGGAACGATACAGAGAAGATTAGCATGGCCCCTGCGCAAGGATGACACGCAAATTCGTGAAGCGTTCCTTATTTATGCCTCATTTTGCCGTTAAAATCATCTTTTTAGCTTCAAAAATGGTTGAGATATGACTTTTTAAAGTTTTTCCATGTTGTTTTGGGTTGTTGAGGAAATAGCGCCCTTAGTGGCGGCTTACAGGCCTTATTAGACCTGCTAAGGACAGAAAATGTCTCTTCCAGAAAGCCCCATCCCTCTGGATTTAACTGTTTATTAGCATTATTGTTATTTTCAAGGGAATGCAGCAAGAATCTTCGCCAAAATGCCGAATTTTCGAGTGTCAGTCAATGCAGCATGAATCTCCCACCTCTGTAACAAAATAAAAGACATTTTCAAGAGAATGCAGGAATACTGTAAGAATCTCCGCCAAAGTCCCGAATTTCCCAGTGTCACTGAATGCAGCACACATCTCCCATGTGTGCAACAACAAAACCCAAATTTCCGAGAGAATGCCGAAATGCTGTAAGAATCTCCGCCAAAGTTCCGAATTTCCCAGTGTCACTGAATGCAGCACACATCTCCCATGTGTGTAACAACAAAACCCAAATTTCCGAGAGAATGCAGCAATGCTGTAAGAATCTCCGCTAAAGTTCCGAATTTCCCAGTGTCACTGAATGCAGCACACATCTCCCATGTGTGTAACAACAAAACCCAAATTTCCGAGAGAATGCCGAAATGCTGTAAGAATCTCCGCCAAAGTTCAGAATTTCCCAGTGTCACTGAATGCAGCACACATCTCCCATGTGTGCAACAACAAAACCCAAATTTCCGAGAGAATGCAGCAGTTCTGTAAGAAACTCCGCCAAAGTCCCAAATTTCCGAGTGTCACTGAATGTCACGTCTCCTTTGTCTGCAACAAATGGCAAATGTTTTCATCAAATTGGAACGATACAGAGAAGATTGGTAATGGGCCAACCCATTACATTAAATCTAATCTTCCCTGTGTCGTTCCATTTTTTTCATCAAATTGGAACGATACAGAGAAGATTGCTAATGGGCTAACGCATCAATCTAATCTTCCCTGTATCGTTCCAATTTTTTTGAATCATTCCATTTTTTTCATGAAATTGGAACGATACACAAAAAAAATTGGAACGATACGGAGAATATTGCTAATGGGGTAACCGTTAAATCTAAATCTTCCCTGTATCGTTCCATTTTTTTCATGAAATTGGAACGATACAGAGAAGATTGGTAATGGGTTGACCCATAAATCTAATCTTCCCTGTATCGTTCCAATTTTTTTGAATCATTCCATTTTTTTCATCAAATTGGAACGATACACAAAAAAAATTGGAACGATACAGAGAAGATTGGTAATTTGCAAACCTGTAAATCCAATCTTCCAATTTTTTTGTATTGTTCCATTTTTGTCATCAAATTGGAACGATACAGAGATGATTGGTAATGGCAAAAATGTTCCCGTTTGTCACTGTGACATTTGGGAACATTTTTGACATTTGGGTTGACATTTGGGAACATTTTTGACAAAATATCTGCATTTGAATAGGCTGGAACTGGTTCTGCAAACATTTGGATTGCTGGAACCAGTTTAGGATTCAAGAGGAGCCTCTATTATGGAACATATTTCAATTTCACATTGATAAGACAATATCAAGTCATTTCTTTGGTCTATGACATTTGGGAACACCGACCCCCCATTCAAATGCATGCTAAATGTCAGAATGTAAGGAATTGACCATGCACTGATCACATGCGGTCTGTGTGCCTGCGTCTAGTTAAGGCTATTTCACTGGATTTTGACCCTTTATACTACAGCAAGGACGTTGCAACCTTTTCCAACTGAAAGTTGGTGTCACAGTGTAGAGCTGACACGAAGTCGGTGGTTCTGGATACATGTTAAGGTTCCTTAAATACGTGCACAAACCTGCACAATATTAGGGAATGACTAAAATCTGACATTTGGCACACTTTTGAATGGGGCGGACAGGGTTCCCAAATGAACAATTGCAAATGTCAAAAATGTTCCCAAATGGACACAGACATAAGGAAACTGAAAGGTCAGAAGGCCTCCAGAAGGCCATTTCACTGGATTTTGACCCTTTATACTAGAGCTAGAAAGTTGCAACCTTTTCCAACTGAAAGTTGGTGTTACAGTGAAGATCTGACATAAATTTGGTGGTTCTGGATGCATGTTAAGGTGCCTAAAAAACCTGCACAAATGTCAAAGGGTCGGCAGGTTTCCCTTGTGTCAAAGTTGACATTAGGGTTATGTGAATATTATATTTCAAATGTGCATATTTTCTCAAATAAAGGTCCCAGAGACCCCAGACCCCATTTGGAAACATTTTTGCCATTTGGGTTGACAAACGGTAACCCTGACCCCCCATTCAAAAGTATGCCAAATGTCAAAATATAAGGGCTATTTTGACATTTGGCATACTTTTGAATGGGTGGTCAGGGTTCCCAAATG
Organism: Centroberyx gerrardi; assembly: GCF_048128805.1. Taxonomy (NCBI): domain Eukaryota; kingdom Metazoa; phylum Chordata; class Actinopteri; order Beryciformes; family Berycidae; genus Centroberyx; species Centroberyx gerrardi. Next base: position 934,924 of record NC_136019.1, on the reverse strand, counting down.
TCAACCCAAATGGCAAAAATGTTCCCAAATGGACACGGACATAAAAATTTTCATATTTGCACATTTTCTCAAAGAAAGTTCCAAGAGACCCCAGATTTTGCACAGGCAGTGTGGGCATGGCCTAGAACAATCCCACGTGACCAAATCCCCTCTGCGGCAACAAGAAAAACATGAGGTTTATTTGGAATAATCAAGTGAGGATGGTGTGAGGATTGAGTAGTTGTACAGCCCCTGTCAAATTTGGACAGATTGGTTACAATTTTTTTTTTTGACACTTGGCACACTTTTGAATATCACAAATATTGACCCAAATGTCAAAAATGTTCCCGTTTGTCATGGTGGCACGCAAACGCCCCCCTTAGGATCTGGCGCGTTCCCGTATGTCAGGTTTGTTCCCATTTGTCATGGTGGCGTGCAAACGCCCCCCTTAGGATCTGGCACGTTGGCGCGGCGCGTTCCCATATGTCAGGATTGTTCCCAATTGTCACCATTCAGGGTGTGCCAAACGTCAAGCACATTGACACCGTGTCACAATTTTGACAATGGCAATACATTTCCATTCATTTTTACTGACAAATGGGAACACTTCCCTTGCCTTTATCGTTCCAATTTTTTTGAATCATTCCATTTTTTTCATCAAATTGGAACGATACAGAGAAGATTGCTAATGGGGTAAGCTACAAATCGAATCTTCCCTTTATTGTTCCAATTTTTTTGTATCGTCTATTTTTTTCATCAAATTGGAACGATACAGAGAAGATTGCTAATGAGTTAATCCATAAATCTAATCTTCCCTGAATCGTTCCAATTTTTTGGAATCATTCCATTTTTTTCATTAAATTGGAACGATACAGAGAAGATTGCTAATGGGTTAACCCATGAATCTAATCTTCCCTGTATTGTTCCAATTCTTTTGAATCGTTCTGTTTTCTTTCATCAAATTGGAACGATACAGAGAAGATTGGTAATGAGCTGACCCATTAGCAATCTGCTCTGTATCGGTCAAAGTGAGCCTCATTGACAGGTTGTTGAAGTGGTCACGGTAGGCGTTTCTCACAGGCATTCCCACGGCACTGCCGTCTCCGGAAGCCGCTGCACTCTTCCGGTTGTCGTCCGCCGTGCCGCGGGGAGCGCTTTGCGAAAAAGATGGAGCGCTTCACGGATTTGCGTGTCATCCTTTCGTAGGGGCCATGCTAATCTTCTCTGTATCGATCCAATGTTATCATATGTACTGCCTGGGCAAGTACATTTCAACCCCCAACGTTGCCTGCTACTTAATCCCCCCCAGGCAGAAGGGCCCCCTTTACGCGGAGCAACAGCTGAGGTGCTTTTTCACTAGGCGCCACCCATTAGCATCTGCGGGGAGAAGCTCTTTCTGTTGTAGACCTCTGCTTAGATGAGTTTAGTTTGAAATGGCAACTTCTTTCGGTATGTTTGTGAATTTGACAAAGTGGGCAAGACCAGAGTGGCACAGACACTGGAAGAGGGGCCGGAGCCCAGCTCGGCCTCCAAGCCTGAGCCTGCACTCGGGCCCTAAGCCCAGCCCATCCCCTCCCAGGACACGCCCTAGGGCTGCTCTGAGCGAGGCCCCTCTGCCTACATCCCAGGCTTACCCCTTAGGCTTGGGGGTGGGGGGAGGGGACTTTGCAAGCAACCCTTTCACCTTGAAAAGTGCACAGCCACAAGTTTTTGCATGTAAATCTTCCTTTGCTACTGCAAAAGACCTGCGAATAGGACAAAGCATGTAAACCTGAGTGCAGAGAAGCTTCCCACCTTTTCAGGCTGCTGAGATGGCCAGGGCAAGTGTCCTTGACAGATTACCAGATAGTTCAGGTCATTTTTCAGGGGGCAAGGAGACAGAGGAACTTAAGCACGTTTGGCAAAGCCGTTACGCTGAGTAAGTTTCAAAGGTTCGGAGACAGAAGAGTCTCGGCCAAAGGCCCGAATTTCCCAGTGTCACTGAATGCAGCACACATCTCCCATGTCTGCAACAACAAAACCCACATTTCCGAGAGAATGCTGTAAGAATCTCCGCCAAAATGCCGAATTTCCCAGCGTCAGTCAATGCAGCATGAATCTCCCACCTGGGTAACAAAATAAAAGACATTTTCAAGAGAATGCAGGAATACTGTAAGAATCTCCGCCAAAGTCCCGAATTTCCGAGTGTCACTGAATGTCACGTCTCCTTTGTCTGCAACAAATGGCAAATATTTTCATCAAATTGGAACGATACAGAGAAGATTGGTAATGGGCCAACTCAGACATCTAATCTTCTCTGTAGCGTTCCAATTTTTTTTTAATCGTCCCATTTTTTTTCATCAAATTGGAACGATACAGAGAAGATTGGTAATGAGCTGACCCATATAGCAATATGCTCTGTATCGGTCAAAGTGAGCCTCATTCACAGGTTGTTGAAGTGGTCACGGTAGGCGTTTCTCACAGGCATTCCCACGGCACTGCCGTCTCCGGAAGCCGCTGCACTCTTCCGGTTGTCGTCCGCCGTGCCACGGGGAGCGCTTTGCGAGCCGGCCGCTTGGGAAAAGATGGAGCGCTTCACGGATTTGCGTGTCATCCAAGGAGGTTCTATATTAACTGGAGGATGAACGGAAAAATGGCCGCCCATTCATTTGAACGTAAGCTGCTCACCCAGCGCATACGCCAAAAAAAAAAATTCTCTTCCTGGTTTACTTCCGTGATGTGCGGCCCGCGGGTCATGCGCAGTAGTGTGCAGTAGCGCGCCCACGAGCGAGCTAGCGAGCCCAGTCGCGCTCTCGTCATCAAGTGAGCAGGTCGGGAGCGAGCAGCTGCAGCTGGGAGGGAACGGACAGTTTGGTGGGGGAGGGGCGAGCAGAGCGGAGAGAAGGAATCTCCTAAAATTAAAATCTAAAACTTTTTAGATGTCAACTTTTGATTACTCACCAGTCAATATTATATTAAATATTATAATATGAATATATATATATATATTAATACAATTAATATTTATATTAATAGTATAATTAATTATATTTATATATTAATTAAATGTATTATATAATTATATTAATATTTATATTAATACATATTTTAAGTATTCAGCCAGTAGTTGCTAGAAGTCATTTGCTTGCAACTCTAATTTCCATGTCACTATTCCATTGTGAGACGTTGTTAGACTAGTGATACTAATTTGACAGTCTTAAGTTTGTATTAAAGATAAAGATGTCATCACTGTTGTTATTACTAGGCAGGTTTCCCCAAGCATATCTGCTCATTCAATCTTATCATGTTTACATTTCTCCCAAGCTTGACTGAAGCTGCACAGCATGGACCAACTTCATGAGTATGCATGTTGTGTTGCCTGATGTTCACACAGTCCTACCTGCAGCTGTCTGCTGGACACAGCCTGCAGAACCAATGGACTGAAGTACACAAGATCAAACCCATGTCATGCTTGATGAATTTGACTTTACATTCTGACATTTAAATGCAGCTTCAGTTCCTTGCTATTTTTATTTGAGTTACTTAGACGAACCATGTAATGAAAATCATGAGTTGGCCCTGTAGCATTTACAGCACTTTGCTGTGGTAGTTTGACAAGATGTCATCATACAGTCAGAGTTTATCATTAGTCTGTCAAAGCTAAGTCGACCTGGTTCACTTCCCTACACAGCAGCCACACACTTCTGTTTAGAAACACAGTGCAACTCTGACTGGCAGCTAGACTCAGTCACTACCATGCAGGCAGGTTAACCACACAGCACCATACAATACTGTCATGAAACTGAATTAGAAATCGCGTACAGGTGAAGTTATTTAAAATCGTTTATTTAAAAAAATTAAAAGAGCATAAAGTTAATTCACAACGAAATACAAAAGTGATGAATAGCATGACTAGTTGGGTTCGCCAGACAGACATGTGGAATACATGTAGGCTAAAAACAAGGCTAATATAGTTAGCTTGCTGTCTACATCTCCGTGTCATGAACAAGCACAGAAAACACACCTAATCCCAAACCTCCGTTTTCGGTGATCAGTTCTTATCTGTACATATTAAATACCGGTGGGCTACTCATGTAAAATACTTCATATTTTAATAAAAGCGAAGCCGGACTGTACAAACACAGCTGACAGACGGAGCAGCAGCGGAAGCAGGAGGCTCGTTCCCGATGCAGAGCTCAGAGGCGCGTGCTTTGCTCGTACCCTGAGGTGACGTCACCCACAAAAAACAGTGTTTTATACGGCTCTGAGTAATTTTTAAAAAAAATCGGCCTTCATGGTTAAAAAATACATAATTCAAAGAGTGTTTTAAGGTCTTGTGTGGTGTTGTAGGTATCTTCTGAACAGTTTTAGAGGACTGTCTTTTACAATGGCCGTCTATGGGAAAAAAGCTTTTTGGGCCGCAGGTGAATTTTAGGCTGCAGTACCACCGTTGGCCACCATGTCAAACTGGAAGCAAGGCTGAGATCTGACGCCTGGGGGCTGTTGCAGACATGGCGAGACGTGTGTTGCATTCAGTGACACTCGGAAATTCGGCGGAGATTCTTACAGTATTCCTGCATTCTCTTGAAAATGTCTTTTATTTGGTTACCGAGGTGGGAGATTCATGCTGCATTGACTGACGCTCGGAAATTCGGCCTTTTGGCGGAGATTCTTACAGCATTGCTGCATTCTCTCGGAAATGTGGGTTTTGTTGTTGCAGACATGGCGAGATGTGTGCTGCATTCAGTGACACTCAGAAATTCGGCGGAGATTCTTACAGTATTCCTGCATTCTCTTGAAAATGTCTTTTATTTGGTTACCGAGGTGGGAGATTCATGCTGCATTGACTGACGCTCGGAAATTCGGCCTTTTGGCGGAGATTCTTACAGCATTGCTGCATTCTCTCGGAAATGTGGGTTTTGTTGCTACAGACGTGGGACAGTTGTGCTGCATTCAGTGACACTCGGAAATTCGGGATTTTGGCGGAGATTCTGACAGTATTCCTGCATTCTCTTGAAAATGTCTATTGTTTTGTTACCAACATAGTAGCATTCACTGACACTGGGAAATTCGGCATTTTGTCGGAGATTCTTACAGCATTGCTGCATTCTCTCGGAAATTTGGGTTTTGTTGTTGCAGACATGGGAGATTTTTTCATTAAAAGGTTTGAAATCTCAGTCACTACTGAGGCAACAACTTTTACACTGCTCAGCCAAAATCTTATTGGATTGAATTTTTCGCCATATTGAATTTTCTGAAAAACCTACTTTTGCAAGCTTCACCTAGACTGTATTGTTTTACATTCATGAATGTAAAACAATACAGCAAGTGTTTCATATTACTATTTCTCTCTCTCTCTCTCCCCCTCCTGCAGTCAGACGCTACAACAGCGCCTTTGCTGGCAGGTTTGTGGAATTGCAAGATATTTTTGAATAAAAACAACCAAGCAGACAGTTTTACTTCCTCCTACAAACCACCACAGCTGAAAATAGCTGTGAACATGAATGAACACTGTAATTTAGCCCAGTTTACCCCCACCAACACACACCATGTGGATAATGTTCTGAATTACCAGTTTGAGCTCTACAACAGAAACCAGGACAGGACAGCGGACAGGATAAACAGGTTTAAAAGCCAAAAGCAGCATTTCCATTGTATTCAGCTGGCGGCTCACGGTAAATTTCAAGCTCGTGCGATGCTATATTGTGGTTTAGTCCTCTGAACCAAGCTTGTCTCGTCTTCGAGAACACAGAGCAGGAAGGAACGAAGCGACCACATGTTGGTCTCTCCCTCTCTCTTTGTCTCTCTCTCTCTCTCTCTTTGTGTGTTATCTCGTCCTCACAGAGGCGACAGCAGGCATGAATGGTGATCGGTGGGGGGTAGTTGGGGGATTTGAGTCCCTCCAGGAGGAATGTGGGAGGAGGGGAAGTGGGAATTTGATCCTTTTGTTGACTCTCCTGCAGCTCACCAATCCTCAGCGCCTGACGTAGTGGCTGCTTTGCATAGATGTCCCGTCATGCGTTTCAGCCCCTACCGGAGCAGTTTGGACCTAAAGCGGGTGAAATTTGGTGCAGTTCTCTCATCAGAACCAGCCTTCCTATGATGCGGTACTCTATTTATGTCTGGAAAGCCTGATGCGGTACTCTATTTATGTCTGGAAAGCCTCATTAAGCTGACACCATATTTTGGACAGTATCTGGAGCTCACCCTATATATACCCCAGAGTTCCAGGGTGCTGTTGTGTTACTCCGGTAGCACATATACTAAAATTGGAACGATACAGAGAAGATTAGCATGGCCCCTGCGCAAAAAATGCTGCGCATTCTTCTCTGTCCGCCCGCCCCCGACCGCGCGGCGGACGGTCCGCGCGTCACGCCGGCCACCGGGCGCCCCCGCCGCCATGGCGCCGTGCGCCCGCCGGCTGCTTCCCCCGTTCCCCACGACCGTCTCGGCCGCTTCGCGGCTCCGAATACGGAACGCCACCCGACCTTGTCGCCCCGAAAGTAAGACAAAGTAAGACAAAGTAGGATAGCCGTCAATCAGCGAGATGCCGAGCCCCCCTTTATGCAAAGTAGCCACGCGGCCGGGCGAGCGAGAGTAAACAGCGCAGCCAGCGGTGCGGTTTCTCCTCCAGAGAAGAGAATGAATTTGATCCCGTTATCACGTTTTATCAAAGATCAAATAGATATTATAAGGCTTTTTATTGCAATTTTATTATATTTGACGATAGATAGATGGATAGATAGATAGATAGATAGATAGATAGATAGATAGATAGATAGATATGAAGATTGTATTTCTTGCAAAGATCTCTGACTTTCCTGAACACAATAATAATGAGGGACGGACAGACAGCACAGGGATAGAAAATGAAGAATATTTATTTTTAAAACACACACACACACACACACAACAATAAAAATGTCTGTTAAATGTCTGTTACACACACGCCACACAACAATAAAATTGTCTAAAAATGTCTGTTACACACACTGTCTGTTTGTATTGTTTTTGTTTTTGTTTTTTTGGATTAATCTTTCTCCTCCTCCTTCTTTCCTCTCCTCTCTGCCAGCCACAGCTCTACGGACATACAGCTGTACTGAGCACAGAAGCGCTCCCCCTTGTGCTGGCTGTGCCCGTAGTCTTTCTGCTGCGGCTGGCCACACAGGTGGCACCTCCTCAGCTTGTGCGCTTTCCTCTTTTGGGGGGGCTGGCCGCTCTTCTCCTCCTCCTCCTTCTTCATCCACTTCTTGTTCAGCTTCCACAGGGTGGTCCTGGGGATCTTTCCCAGGTCCTCCGGCTTCCTCTGCTGCCCCAGCCACTGGTCCACCGTCCTTCCGCCCGGGCCTTCTGAGGAGGTGCAGAAAAAGAGGCCCTTGTAGTAGGCGTGCCCGGTGTCCACCCTCCTGGGGAAGCCGCAGATATCGCAGGGGGCTCCAGGCGCCTTCTGGCTCCCGGGGTTGGCCCGCTGCTGGCGGAGGAGCTCCCTGTCCTTCTCTTCCCTCTTCTTCCTCCTGTAAATGGTGCACCTGGTGGGCTGCTTGGGGGGTGCAGGAGGAGGTGGCGAGGAGGTGGAAGCCACGGGAAGCGGCGAGGAGGTGGAGGTGGAGGTGGAGGCCATGGGAAGCGGCGAGGAGGTGGAGGCCATGGGAAGCGGCGAGGAGGTGGAGGCCACGGGAAGCGGCGAGGAGGTGGAGGTGGAGGTGGAGGCCATGGGAAGCGGCGAGGAGGTGGAGGCCATGGGAAGCGGCGAGGAGGTGGAGGTCTTCCTCCTGGAGTTGGAGGTGGAGGGCCGCCGCCTGGTCTTCCTCTTGGGCGAAGGAGGCGAAGGAGTGGGTGAGGGAGAGGGGGAAAACTTCAAGGAAGCCGTCGTGGTCTCTTCCACCGGGCAGTAGTCCTGGTCAGAATCACGGCTCATGTCAGACTCTGAAGTCTCAGACTGAGAGACTGAATGGAAGAGAAAGCATAAAAATGAGTCATTAATGTCATTTTTAGGTGTCAAAAGTTGAAAGTGAACAGTAGTCAGTCATGTCAGATACACACCTTCTGTTTGAGGCTCCAGGTGCTTTTTTTTTTCTTGAGCCTTTTTTGGTGCCATCCTCCCTTCCTGTTGACAGACATGTAGAAACAAATTTAATGTGGGTTTCCTGTGTCAAAGAGGCAACAGTAACAGTTACAAAATCACATTTTCTTGAAAAGTTAGAAATGAAAGAAAGACTCACCTGGTGAAATAAATATCAATGAAATGATGTTGAGGATGATGCTGTTCTTTTGGTTTGTCTGTCTGTGCCCAGGTCAAGCCGTTTGTTTATTTGTATGGGTGGTGGGGGGGGTGGATCTATGAAAACCTCCACTGTATCCTCAGCCAATCCTTGTCAGATCCCTCCCCTGTTAGCACCTGGTCAGACCCCCCCCCCCTTAGCACCCAGGCACCTTCCCGTCTCTGATCTATGGGGGCATTGACCCCCGTCAGCCCGCACACTTCCTTGCTCCCGTAGATCAAGGACGACGGGGATTAACAGGGGATTAACAGGAAACAGCAGGAAACCTATGATGTCCTTTCCCACCCTCCGTGGGTGGGTGGGTGGGTGGGACGGGGGAGGAAGGAGATCAACAGGGACAGCAACACCTCACCTGTGTGGGTGTGGGTTTGTGTGAACTGGTCATGGCTGGATTATACTGTGATTGTCCTTAATACTCAGCAAAACCTCTGGGACTTGTCAAAGACCTTGTTCTACCATTTTAAGCCATTCCAAAGTCTGATTTTATTCAAATCTATGTCAACACTGTCTTATTCAATAAAAGAGGATATTTTTACATGCCAGGTTCTTTGTTTTTATTTCATCATTGTGAAATGACCTGTAAAAATGTGCATTTATTGAGTGACACATCTGTGAAGCTTGTATTGTGTACATTTTGGGGATAGAAGTCACTCGATGACAAAACACAACAGCATGCCAGATGTCAATTTCAACTTGGCTTTATTGTCATTACAAGACAAAGTTATGCTTTCAGCCTTTCTCTTGCTGTACTTGAACTGATACTGCTGACTGTCACATGTTGTAGGTACAAGTGCTTCTGAAACAAAGTTGTGTGGCCAGTCCACCATTCAACAATTATTTGCAGAGTGACATTGGATTCATGCTAAATATTCACATGACATGTGCTGTAGGTACAAGTGCTTCAGACTGTGAACTGCAACAAAGTTGTGTGGCCAGTCCACCATTCAACAGTTATTTGCAGAGTGACATTGGATTAATGCTAAATATTCACATGACATGTGCTGTAGGTACAATTGCTTCACAGCCATTTACATGACAAGTGCTGTAGGTACAAGTGCTTCAGAGCCATTTACATGACATGTGCTGTAGGTACAAGTGCTTCAGAGCCATTTACATGACATGTGCTGTAGGTACAAGTGCTTCAGAGCCATTTACATGACAAGTGCTGTAGGTACAAGTGCTTCAGAGCCATTTACATTATTGAAACTATTTACAAACTATTTACAATTTTTCATAAGTGCTGTGAGGGATATTTCATAAGTGCTGTGGCTGGCTGGCTGGCTGGCTGGCTGGCTGGCTGGCTGGCTGGCTGGCTGGCTGGACTCTGCAGACAACACAATTAACAAATAGCTGTTAGAGAGTGGCAGTGTAACAATTGCAGAGCAGTATTGACAAAAATAAAGTTCATGTCAAATGTATGAAGGAGGTAATGGTGTACAACATAAGACAAATTACCTTAAGGATCTTTCCTCCTTTTCTCAGCCAGCCATTCCTCCACCGAGCGGCCTTCAGCCCAGGAGCAGAAGTGCTCTCCTCCGTAGCGGCTGTGGCCATATTCTTTTGTTTTTGGCTGGCCACAGCGCTTGCACCGGAAGTGCTTGAAGGTCTTCCTTGGTGCCTTGAGGAGAGCACCCTCATCCTGGGACTGTTGTTGCTGGTGCTGCTCCCTCATTTTCCTCTGCCAGGCCGTGGAGCGCGGCACCGCTGGCTGAGAGGAGGCGGCAGCAGCAGTGGGGGCAGAGGAGGAAGCAGCAGAGGAGGAAGCAGCAGAGGAGGCCGCAGCGGTGGGGGCAGCGGAGGCAGCTGAGGCAGCAGCGGTGGGGGCAGAGGAGGCTGCAGCGGTGGGGGCAGAGGAGGCAGCAGCGGTGGGGGCAGAGGAGGCTGCAGCAGTGGGGGCAGAGGAGGCTGCAGCTGAGGTGGAAGGGGCGTCCGAGGAGGAGGAGGCCGCAGTGGCACAGAGGAGCTCATAGAGGGTCGGTGCCAGGGGCCCTCTGTGGGTGACAGCCTGACCAGTAGTGTCCTCGTGGAGGCGGTGGGCCAGAGTCTGGTCAGGCTGCACCGGCTCCGTCAGCAGAGCCCTCGATGCTGAGAGGGGCTCTGCTGCCTCCTGCGGAGCGCTGGGCCCCGGCACCGCCACGGAGACGGTGTCCCTCATCATTGCTTTGCTCCTCTCGTTGTGCCTGATGAAAAATAAAAATACAATTATTCATTCAGAATAATTCAGACATTCTTCCTGTCAGTCACAGTATGACATGCCAAATGAGGTCTTACCACTGCAGAAGGGTCCGGTGGTTCACATCAAAGAGCTGGATGGAGGTGCTCGTCATGAGGGCCTGGCAGTTCAGGATGTTGTCTCTGATGAGACTGTAATCCCTCATGACGGCACCCCAGCGGTTGATCCGGACCCCGGCGATGGTACGGCCCTCATGGTGCATGCGGCACAGCTCCAGGAAGATGGCCTCCACCAGCCTGCTGGCTTTCGGAGACTGTGCCGCACCCGCGCCTTGGCCCAGGAAGACACTGCACACAGAAGCGCCTCGTTAGACAGAGCGGAGTAAACAAACACAAAACAAAGCATTTGGGTTCACGTGCTGCCAACGCTTACCGCTTCGTGCTGTCCAGGCCAGGAGTGTGGGCTGGTCGGGAGGTCTTAAAGCGCCCCCTGACCAGCCTGTCCTGGTGGCGCGGGGGGAAGGAGACCGCCGCCCGGTCCCTCTCTGACAGCTTGTGCCAGAGGGCGACGATCTCCCTCGCCTGCCGCTGCGTCACGAAGGCCTGGTGACGCAGCTCCACGAGGGCGAGGGCCAGACTGACGACGTGCTGGTATCCGCCGTGACCGTCTGGCCCCATCGCATCCTGCAACAGAGGCCGGAGAAACATCATGAACACATGATCACAGTGACTAAAGGCACTTTGATAACAATAACAGAGGACTTCAGTGCACTTACGTCTTCCTCCTCCTCGGCCTGCTGCAGCTCCATCCCAGGGGCGTCATCTTGGGATGGAGCTGTGTGGGCAGGGCCCGACTGGGATGACGAGGCGGCGGCGGCGGCAGGAGCGGGAGCGGGGGCGGCGGCAGCAGCGGCAGCGGGCTGAGCCGAGTGGATGAGCTGGTGGTGGTGTTCCAGGAGCCGTACCTCCTCCGGCTCCTCCTCGAACCCCTCATCCAACTCATGCCCCCACTCCTCTTCAGCCTCGTCCATCCCATCCGGAGCGTCGGGATCCCTGCCCAGATCCTCCTGCAGCACGGCGCCCGTCTGGGAGTACAGGTACTGCACCCCAATCAGCTCCCCTGGAAAACACACACAGACAGACAGACAGACCGTTAGATCAGTCAACTTGGTGACAGCCTGTGTGCCCGCTTCAATAAAAGGAGCTCTCCCTGATGACTCACCTGTGTACTCCCTGGGCTTGGTGTAGTTTTCAACCAGCGTCTGACCCAGGAGTTCCTGGGTCAGCTGGTTGAAGCCGTGCTGCAGCCGGGCGCTGTAGCAACGCAGCGTCACCTTGCTGCCACCCTCCACTGCTGCCCTGGCGCGGTTCTCATTCCACCTGACCAGGCCCTCCAGCAGGTAAACCTGGAAGTGGAGGGCACTGGCTGAAGTGCCTGGGACAAGGAGAGGGGGGAGAGAGAGGAGAGAAAATAAGTTCAACACACCCAGCTGTTTGCATTTGCTTTTCCCTCTCTCTCTCAGCTTGAAAATGAAAATGCTTACCTGGAATGAACCGGCACTGGTGGAGGTGGAAGGACTCCAGGGAAGTGGAGCCTCTGGCGCAGCGGTAGACTGGGAGCGTGACCCCCCCCTTGGTCACCTCCCCCGTCTTGCAGTAGAGCGCCACTCCCTGGGGATCCTGGATGCAGTGGAGGTGGCGACGCTGCGTGCTCCAGATCTCCTCCATCCTGGCACGGTCGATGAGCGGGACGCCCATGGTGTCTGTCCCCTCCCAGAAGGCGTCCAGCACCTCCTGGAGGAGCCGCTCCGTCTCGTCCGCACCGCGCGTGCGGCGGCGACAGTGACGGGCGAGCTCCACGGCAGACAGCTTGATGTGGGCGTCCCTCCCCTCCTGGGACTGCTTGGCCTCTCTCAGGCGGGCGACGTCTCCGGCGTCCCACTCGAAGATGGCGAAGGAGAGCCTCGCCATGAAGAGGCCGTACAGCTGGTGGCTGTCGGTGGTCAAGCCCCGTGCGAAGCGCCGCATGAGGTGCCACACGTCCAGCCTGATGACCAGCTGGTCCCACTCGTGGAACATGGCCGCCGTCTTCGGTTGTCCCACGGCGGAACAGCAGTCCCGGTCCACGTACAAGACCTTCGGAGGGGCCTTCCCGGCTTCTCGGTACCGCCGCATCAGTCCGGCCGCCATGGGCAGAAGCCCGTCCCCCTCGGCGGCAGTGAGGACGGACATGAGCACCTGGCCGTGCTCGTTGCCCACGTTGGTCACCCAGGCGGCCGTAGCGGCGGCAGCGCCCGCAAGCTTCTTGGTCATCTGTAAAATGAGCACAGAGACGGCCGTTATGACACATTACATTAGACGGAATTAGTTAAAGTGCAGGCTTCTTCAAAGACATGGTCATGTACTCGTAAACAAAGCTTGCCTTCTTGGTGGAGTCCATCTTTAAGATGTCCCCGAAGATGGACGTCACCCTGGCCTTCGTCTCCTCGGCCCTGGTCAGGCAGTCCCTGACGTAGACCGCCATCAGCCAGGGGCTGCCGGGTACGGGGTGCATGGGTGGTAGGGACGGCGGCCGCGCCGCCGCCGCCACACCCGGCACGCGAAGCTTGCGGAGCACGGAAAGGTAGCTCATCGATTGTGCCATCCACTCTCTGGTGTGCTGCTCCACCAGACAAGCGCGGAGGCGAGCCGCACCGTTGCCCAGGGTGCGCTCCTTTAACTGCCCGACCACCACCTTGTCACAGGACAACCTGTGAGAGAAAAGTACAGAGAGAAGAACAGGCAATTAACAGGAAGGTCACGTCACAACTAAAATCAACTTGAAGAAATATTACAGTGACTCATTTCACTTTAGTATTTCATCGATTCATTTATTATTTATTCATTTCAATTCATTATCAACTTACTTGTACGTGAGAACAGCTGGGAACGCCTCCTGGTGAGCCAGGTCCAGCTGATCTAAGATGTCCTGCGCCCAGCCTGCAAACTTCCTCTGACAGGAACGGCATTCCAGGTACTCCGTGCCCATGAAGTACCAGCCGTCGCTGTCCAAGACCCTCCGGACGGTCTTGTAGAGGCCAGCGCCCGTCAGCTTGCGCCTACAGACGGGGCACACGAGCTTGCATGCCCACATCTTGTAGGGCAGCCACAGGAAGAACGGGCGCTGGAAGAAGGCGTGGGCGGAGGCGGGGGGCTGAGTGTACAGGGGCCGGGCTCCGGGGGGGAACCACCACAGGCGGAGGTTGGAGGTGAGGACGGCCTTCCCGTCGGCGGTCCTGGTGAACAGAGCCCGGCCCAGCCACTCCTGCTGCTCCTCTGGCAGCGTCAGCCTCCAGCTCTTAGGCAGCAGCTACAACACAGCAATATCAACCGGTTAATACAAAGAACTACATACACAATGTCAAAAATACAGATATTCAGCTTGACTGGGCGTACCTCTGCGCCGGAGACTGACGGCACTACAACAGGCTGCCCTCGTCTCTCAGCCGTGGAGCGGGTGTGATGGGGTGGGGCGTCCGCTGGTGGGGCGGCAGCAGGTGGGACGTCAGCTGGTGGGGCGGCAGCAGGTGGGACGTCCACGGCAACTGCAAAGGACAGACTCACAGTTGTCACTCTGTAATGTCATGTGCATATTGTTGATACACCAGTACTACACTAGAAGGTTGAAAAGCAATGGCATTAGTGACAGGTTATTCTTCAGGAAGCACAATGAAGAATGCTATACAAGCCAAATGAAAGAAAAGCAGGGTTGAATGACTGAAGATGAAATGCAATTAAGCGCAGGTTAGAAGTATAATGACAGCTGTCTACACTACAGACACAGTTTTAGTCAAATGGGATTATTCACAAGACAAGTACATGTTCTACAACACAGAGGGACTACACCAAGCCACAGTGGAAACACACAATGATTATTTACAAGAGAGCGTTAAGCCGTGATCAAGAGATGATTCAATGAAATGGTGGAAGCAGCCACACAGAATTCACCAGGCAGTTGAGCCGTGCAGATACAGGTAATGACCACATGAGGGCCACACTTACCTTATCCCCACTAATATTACATCCTTTCTTTTTGAGAGCTTAAAAAAAGGTTACACAAGTCACAATTATTCACAGATTTCACAGAATTTTTATTCATCATTGTGTGTGTGTGTGTGTGTGTGTGTGTGTGTGTGTGTGTGTGTGTGTGTGTGTGTGTGTGTACTCACGCTGAGAGTCGACCTCCATGGCGGCGGCGAGGAGCGCGCTGTCCGAGGGCTCGGCAGGGTCCACAGATGCAGTGCCTGCTTCCACACAGAAGAAAAACATACAATTTGGAAGATGGGCTTTTACAAGCTGTTGTACGTGTGTAAAGAACAGGAACAGGGCACTTACTCGGGGGAGGAGGAGGGCAGCTGCGCGTGGCCCGCCGGGGGGGGGGAGCGGCCGCCGTCTGCTCCTTGTCCCGGCCCAGCACGTAGCACTGCAGCGTGTGCATCTGGGACCCCACCACCACATTGTGCTTCCTCAGCCACCGCACAAAGCTACAGACATGACAACAACAAGTCAGAGCAGTACTTCACACAGCATCACACACATCATCTCTGCCATCAATTAATAATAATAACAGTAATACATTTAATTTGTAATTCACTTTTCATTAGAAGTACATCTCAAAGTGCTACAGAGGAAAGGAGAAATACAATAATTACAGACATGACCAAATCAGAGCAGTACTTCACACAGCATCACACACATCATCTCTGCCATCAATTACAATACTTACGTTTGACTCTCACCGCTGGCGGACTCGTACAGGGCCCTGTAGGTCTCCTGCGCGTGGACGCCAAACCCCACCAGCGTCTGGTCCAGGCCCCTCACAGGCAGAGAGCCCTCGCACATCCTACGGCTCCTGATGAGCGCCACCATCTCCGGGAAGAGCTGGCCGTAGGCGTCGAGGGCGTCTTTGTTGCCCATGAGGGGCGTCTGGGTGGTGTCCCCACCCGCTCTCTCCTTCTGGTGGGACGCCAGCAGGCCGCAGGCGTATCCCACGTCGTGGGTCAGCAGCCACTTGAATGTTTGACCCCGGTACTGGCCAAACTGCAGCTCGCTCTCACTGAGCAGCAGCTGGCGGCACGCGGGGTCTCCTCCGGCACGGAGGACGCGAGCCTTCGCCTGCTCCCTCACCGTCTCAGGCAGCTTCACCCTCCGCGCCTCAGATGACCCTCGCCTGCGGTAGGCTCGGGCCACCTTCGACGCTTCGGGCGAAGGCTTGAGGGTGAGCTTGCGAGACGAAGACTCGAACCGGAAAGCTGGGTGGAAATCCATTCTACACACATTACACAGAGATAGTTAATCGTGCTGGCATAACACCGAGAAAAGGGGCATATGTAAATTACCATTCGCTTCACCGTTCATAAAATGCTTAAAAGGCACTTTTAAGCATTTTATATGCCAACGTTACAGTCTGCCAACACTGCACACAGAGCGCAGACGATATAATGAACAAATATGTGTATTTTCGAAGTGTACTTTCATTGTGCAATAGCATTTTAACAGCTTTACGCACGTAACGGAGCTAGAAACAGCGGCAATACAAACGGGTGCGGGCGATTTCACGATCAATATTTGTCTGTAACCTTTACAAATGCTCATTAAACACCGTCAAAAACACGGCCAGTAAATCGTCATTTACACACAGAGGTTTCCGTGATTTTAAGAGTTTAAAATAGCATTAAAGCATTGGCATTAGTTAGCCCGTGGCGAAAAACGCACACGACGGCGAAACACACACACATATTTCGAGCTGTTTTTTACTCATGTCAGACAGTGAGATATAGCGTCCATGACTCTATTTTAAGATAGATATTTTAGATATATTTGAACTTGAACTTACTCGTTGAGATGTCGCAGCGTTGAAGTGCAAAATCAGAATGACGGGCTCCGCGCTGGCGGGGAGCAAGTAGCCAATAGCGGGGCGGATGACGTCACCACAGCCAATGGGAAGAGCGCTGGCCGAAAGTAGGACAAGCCAATGAAACGTTGCGAGATTTTTCCAAAAAGTAAGACAGGCCAACGGCGAGAGACTAGAGGCGGGACAAGCGAACTTGGGCGGGACTGTGAAAGTAGGACAAAGTAAGACAAGGGCACAGAGAAGAAGGGGCCGTACTAGGCGCAAGGATGACACGCAAATTCGTGAAGCGTTCCTTATTTATGCCTCATTTTGCCGTTAAAATCATCTTTTTAGCTTCAAAAATGGTTGAGATATGACTTTTTAAAGTTTTTCCATGTTGTTTTGGGTTGTTGAGGAAATAGCGGCCTTAGTGGCGGCTTACAGGCCTTATTAGACCTGCTAAGGACAGAAAATGTCTCTTCCAGAAAGCCCCATCCCTCTGGATTTAACTGTTTATTAGCATTATTGTTATTTTCAAGGGAATGCAGCAAGAATCTTCGCCAAAATGCCGAATTTTCGAGTGTCAGTCAATGCAGCATGAATCTCCCACCTCTGTAACAAAATAAAAGACATTTTCAAGAGAATGCAGGAATACTGTAAGAATCTCCGCCAAAGTCCCGAATTTCCCAGTGTCACTGAATGCAGCACACATCTCCCATGTGTGCAACAACAAAACCCAAATTTCCGAGAGAATGCCGAAATGCTGTAAGAATCTCCGCCAAAAGCCCGAATTTCCCAGTGTCAGTGAATGCAGCACACGTCTCCCATGTGTGCAACAACAAAACCCAAATTTCTGAGAGAATGCAGCAATGCTGTAAGAATCTCCGCCAAAGTCCCAAATTTCCCAGTGTCAGTGAATGCAGCACACATCTCCCATGTCTGCAACAACAAAACCCAAATTTCCGAGAGAATGCAGCAGTTCTGTAAGAATCTCCGCCAAAGTCCCAAATTTCCCAGTGTCAGTGAATGCAGCACACATCTCCCATGTGTGCAACAACAAAACCCAAATTTCCGAGAGAATGCAGCAGTTCTGTAAGAAACTCCGCCAAAGTCCCAAATTTCCGAGTGTCACTGAATGTCACGTCTCCTTTGTCTGCAACAAATGGCAAATGTTTTCATCAAATTGGAACGATACAGAGAAGATTGGTAATGGGCCAACCCAACACATTAAATCTAATCTTCCCTGTATCGTTCCATTTTTTTCATCAAATTGGAACGATACAGAGAAGATTGCTAATGGGCTAACGCATCAATCTAATCTTCCCTGTATCGTTCCAATTTTTTTGAATCATTCCATTTTTTTCATCAAATTGGAACGATACACAAAAAATATTGGAACGATACAGAGA
Organism: Centroberyx gerrardi; assembly: GCF_048128805.1. Taxonomy (NCBI): domain Eukaryota; kingdom Metazoa; phylum Chordata; class Actinopteri; order Beryciformes; family Berycidae; genus Centroberyx; species Centroberyx gerrardi. The sequence goes on along the minus strand of NC_136019.1, from coordinate 917,231 downwards.
AGATTGGTAATTTGTAAACCTATAAATCCAATCTTCCAATTTTTTTGAATTGTTTCATTTTTTTCATCAAATTGGAACGATACAGAGAAGATTGCTAATGGGCTAACGCATCAATCTAATCTTCCCTGTATCGTTCCAATTTTTTTGTATCGTTCCATTTTTTTCATCAAATTGGAACGATACACAAAAAAAATTGGAACGATACAGAGAAGATTGGTATTTGGTTGATAGGTTAGCCCATTAGCAATCTTCTCTGTATCGTTCCAATTTGATGAAAAAAAGGAATGATTCAAAAAAATTGGAACGATAAAGGTAAGGGAAGTGTTCCCATTTGTCAGTAAAAATGAATGGAAATGTATTGCCATTGTCAAAATTGTGACACGGTGTCAATGTGCTTGACGTTTGGCACACCTTGAATGGTGACAATTGGGAACAATCCGGACATATGGGAACGCGCCGCGCCAACGTGCCAGATCCTAAGGGGGGCGTTTGCACGCCACCATGACAAATGGGAACAAACCTGACATACGGGAACGCGCCAGATCCTAAGGGGGGCGTTTGCGTGCCACCATGACAAACGGGAACATTTTTGACATTTGGGTCAATATTTGTGATATTCAAAAGTGTGCCAAGTGTCAAAAAAAAAAATTGTAACCAATCTGTCCAAATTTGACAGGGGCTGTACAACTACTCAATCCTCACACCATCCTCACTTGATTATTCCAAATAAACCTCATGTTTTTCTTGTTGCCGCAGAGGGGATTTGGTCACGTGGGATTGTTCTAGGCCATGCCCACACTGCCTGTGCAAAATCTGGGGTCTCTTGGAACTTTCTTTGAGAAAATGTGCAAATATGAAAATTTTTATGTCCGTGTCCATTTGGGAACATTTTTGCCATTTGGGTTGACATTTGGGAACCCTGACCACCCATTCAAAAGTATGCCAAATGTCAAAATAGCCCTTATATTTTGACATTTGGCATACTTTTGAATGGGTGGTCAGGGTTACCGTTTGTCAACCCAAATGGCAAAAATGTTTCCAAATGGGGTCTGGGGTCTCTGGGACCTTTATTTGAGAAAATATGCACATTTGAAATATAATATTCACATAACCCTAATGTCAACTTTGACACAAGGGAAACCTGCCGACCCTTTGACATTTGTGCAGGTTTTTTAGGCACCTTAACATGCATCCAGAACCACCAAATTTATGTCAGATCTTCACTGTAACACCAACTTTCAGTTGGAAAAGGTTGCAACTTTCTAGCTCTAGTATAAAGGGTCAAAATCCAGTGAAATGGCCTTCTGGAGGCCTTCTGACCTTTCAGTTTCCTTATGTCTGTGTCCATTTGGGAACATTTTTGACATTTGCAATTGTTCATTTGGGAACCCTGTCCGCCCCATTCAAAAGTGTGCCAAATGTCAGATTTTAGTCATTCCCTAATATTGTGCAGGTTTGTGCACGTATTTAAGGAACCTTAACATGTATCCAGAACCACCGACTTTGTGTCAGCTCTACACTGTGACACCAACTTTCAGTTGGAAAAGGTTGCAACGTCCTTGCTGTAGTATAAAGGGTCAAAATCCAGTGAAATAGCCTTAACTAGACGCAGGCACACAGACCGCATGTGATCAGTGCATGGTCAATTCCTTACATTCTGACATTTAGCATACATTTGAATGGGGGGGGGTCGGTGTTCCCAAATGTCATAGACCAAAAAAATGACTTGATATTGTCTTATCAATGTGAAATTGAAATATGTTCCATAATAGAGGCTCCTCTTGAATCCTGAACTGGTTCCAGCAATCCAAATGTTTGCAGAACCAGTTCCAGCCTATTCAAATGCAGATATTTTGTCAAAAATGTTCCCAAATGTCAACCCAAATGTCAAAAATGTACATTTTTGCCATTTGGGTTGACATTTGGGAACCCTGACCACCCATTCAAAAGTATGCCAAATGTGAAAATATTGACTTTGGCATTTTGGTTTGTAAGTTGGATTTTCGCGAACTTTTTGAGGAATGCACCACTATTGGTGAGCCTTTTAAAAAATGTTCCCCTTTGTCACTGTGACATTTGGGAACATTCAAAAGTATGCCAAATGTCAAAATATAAGGAATATTTTGACATTTGGCATACTTTTAATGGGGTGGTCAGGGTTCCCAAATGGACAATTGCAAATGTCAAAAATGTTCCCGTTTGTCAACCCGTTTGTCAAAAATGTTCCCGAATGTCAGGGCTCCCGGGTGTCACCTCGTGGCCGGCCCGGCGTAGCCTGACAAACGGGAACACTGTCCCCGAACTTTGGAAAATCATATCTCGGGAACCGTGGGTCGGATCGGACCCAAGTTTTCCTGCGCGGGTCCCGGCCGAATATTAATGCGGATCGCGTCGGTTCCCGATTTTTCGGGGCCCCCGTTTGGGCGGGAAGGGAGCGTCCGTTTGGGGCGCGAAATTCCCTTACGCATGAATGGCCGGGGTTGCCAAATGTCAATGAGCTCATAAGGCAGGGAAGATTAGATTTATGGTTCGCTCATTAGCAATCTTCTCTGTATCGTTCCAGTATGATGAAAAAAACGGAACGATACAAAAAAATTGGAACGATACAGGGAAGATTAGATTTAATGGGTTACCCATTACCAATCTTCTCTGTAATGTTCCAATTTGATGAAAAAAAATGGAATGATTAAAAAAAATTGGAACTATGGCTTAACCCATTACCAATCTTCTCTGTATCGTTCCAATTTGATGAAAAAAATGGAATGATATAAAAAAACTTGGAACGATACAGGGAAGATTAGATTTATGGGTTAACCCATTACCAATCTTCTCTGAATCGTTCCAATTTAATGAAAAAAATTGAACGATTCAAAAAAATTGGAACGATACAGGGAAGATTAGATTTATGGGTTAACCGATTACCAATCTTCTCTGTATTGTTCAAATTTCATGAAAAAATGGAACGATACAAAAAAAATTGGAACGATACAGAGAAGATTGGTAATCGGTTAACCTATAAATCTAATCTTCCCTATATCGTTCCAATTTTTTCATCAAATTGGAACGATACAGAGAAGATTGCTAATGGGTTAACCCATAAATCTAAATCTTCCCTGTATCGTTCCAATTTTTTTGTATTGTTCCATTTTTTTCATCAAATTGGAACGATACAGAGAAGACTGCTAATGAGTTAACCCATAAATCTAAATCTTCCCTGTATCGTTCCAATTTTTTTGAATCGTTCCATTTTTTTCATCAAATTGGAACCATACAGAGAAGATTGGTAATGGGCTAACCCATAAATCTAATCTTCCCACCTTTTCAGGCTGCTGAGATGGCCAGGGCAAGTGTCCTTGACAGATTACCAGATAGTTCAGGTCATTTTTCAGGGGGCAAGGAGACAGAGGAACTTAAGCACGTTTGGCAAAGCGGTTACGCTGAGTAAGTTTCAAAGGTTCGGAGACAGAAGAGTCTCCGCCAAAGGCCCGAATTTCCCAGTGTCACTGAATGCAGCACACATCTCCCATGTCTGCAACAACAAAACCCACATTTCCGAGAGAACGCTGTAAGAATCTCCGCCAAAATGCCGAATTTCCGAGCATCAGTCAATGCAGCATGAATCTCCCACCTGGGTAACAAAATAAAAGACATTTTCAAGACAATACAGGAATACTGTAAGAATCTCCGCCAAAGTCCAGAATTTCTGAGTGTCACTGAATGTCACGTCTCCTTTGTCTGCAACAAATGGCAAATATTTTCATCAAATTGGAACGATACAGAGAAGATTGGTAATGGGCTAAGAAGAAATCTAATCTTCCCTGTATCGTTCCAATTTTTTTGAATGGTTCCATTTTTTTCATCAAATTGGAACGATACAGAGAAGATTGGTAATGGGCTAACCTATTAGTTAGGTTCCAAAATCTTCTGGGAAACTCTTGTTTGAATATAAGTTACACTGAACGTGCCGAAGCATGTAACGCTTCACGGCGTCATTATTATGTTTGCTGTAACAAATGACATGATATATTACTAAAACTTTTTAATTTTCTTGTCTCTCTTTTTTTTTGTAGGAATCCAAAATCTTCTGTTACCTGTTCTGCTGAGGAGAAAGAAGCTGTTTGAGTTTGGGAGTGTAACTGCTTCAGCTTTTAACTTTCCTGCCTTTTTTGTAACTTTAAAAAAAAAAAAAACTTGGTAAACGTCAGTGTGTCATAGTGGTAATATAATATTCATCTACCTCTACCTCAATTTTGGCGTCAACTTTGACATCCACCAATAAAGTCATTTATTGTCAGAAAAGAATGATTTGAGTCACTGAGTCTTGCTTCCCAATATTAAAAACTATTACAGTTTTTTCTGATTGCTTAGGCACTATCTTTGAAACTATAGGCTATTTTTGCAAAACTCTACACACTAACCACAAAACCTTACACCAAACCAGCAAAACATTATACATCTCTTGCAAAAGTAAACAATTCTTGCAAAACTCTTCAAACTCTTTTAAAACATTGTGTTTTTGCGTCAATACAGTACACACAAACCATCATTTGAATAAGCACACGAAGCACCAACTACGCACTGATAGTATAAATGAAAAACACTTGTGGCTTTTGCTTTTTCTGTGTGCAGGGCATAGCAGTTTGCAATACTGTAAAGTTTTGTCATACATGTAGTAAACACACATACACACAGGTATCCAAATGTGTAAAGTATGGATGTGTATTCTGAACATAACACACTATCAATACAAATGAGGGGAAAAAGTTTTTTGTTTTTTTTCTTACTGTAAGAAAAAAAAAAAAAACTTTTTCCCCTTCTTTGTATGTGTGTTTACTACATGTATGACAAAACTTTACAGTAAAGTTTACAGTACAGCAAAAGCCACAAGTGTTTTTCATTTATACTATCAGTGCGTAGTTGGTGCTTCGTGTGCTTATTCAAATGATGGTTTGTGTGTACTGTATTGACGCAAAAACACAATGTTTTAAAAGAGTTTGAAGAGTTTTGCAAGAATTGTTTACTTTTGCAAGAGATGTATAATGTTTTGCTGGTTTGGTGTAAGGTTTTGTGGTTAGTGTGTAGAGTTTTGCAAAAATAGCCTATAGTTTCAAAGATAGTGCCTAAGCAATCAGAAAAAACTATTAAAAAAGAAAGCAACACAGAATTAACCAGTTTCCACAGCGATGGTCTCAGTTTCCTGCAGACATCATGCTGACAGAATTAATCTGAGGATGAAAAATCGAGGTAAGTATTCTACACAGAGGAGGATTAAGGGAACGATGATAAGGTGGCTGCTAAAGGATAAGATTGGATGTCTCTCTCTCTGTCTCTCTCTCCATTGTCATCAAACACAGTTAGAAATAACCATATCTACTCGGTGAAAAGTCTAAATGTGCCGTCACTGCAGCAGAATTTACATAAAATGTATAGGAGAGGATTAACCTCTGACATGTTGTTATTCTTCATTATTATTACTTGTTATAACTGTTGAGTGCTTATGTTTATTATTTATTGTCATTTGTTTTGTTTGTTTGACAAAGTTGACTGATGTTAAACCAGCTGATAAAGCTCTCTGAATTTAATTTATTTTTTTATTTTATTTTATTGAATTGAATTGAAATGTAGTTCCAGATGTGGCCCCAGAGTGGCGCTGTTTTCCCATTTATTCCACTTTAAGAGGTGTCTCTGTTGTTCCCCCTCCTCTCTCTCTCTCTCTCTCTCTCTCTCTCTCTCTCTCTCTCTCTCTCTCTCTTCTCTCTCTCTCTCTCTCTCTCTCTCTCTCTCTCTCTCTCTTTCTATTCCTCTAAAATAGAAACTCGCCATCAGCAAATTCAATCATTTCCATCTGTTTCTACTTGTTATCTACAGCAGAACACACAGACAGACACACACACATTCCTTTTTCATAGTACAAATGACCACACACACACTCACTTTCTTTTTCTTCATCTCTCTCCCCCCCACACACACACACACAAACATTCTTTTATCAGAGTATAATAAGTGAACACACACACATTTCTCTCTCTCTCTCCATGCATTATAATGTCAGTGTAATGAATGAAACAGCCAGCAGCCTCGATACTGAACTCAATATAAACCCTATTCCCTGTGTGTGTGTGTGTGTGTGTGTGTGTGTGGTATTTGTATTAGTTTCGCTGCCCTCCCTGATGGCAGCCAATAACGATTGAAGAAGAGAGAGAGAGAGAGAGAGCAGACTGGGTGTGGCTTCTGGCTCTTTGGTGAACATATTCTATGTTTTTAATTCTATAAAATACACTGAGTGGATAAAAACATGCGGCTGAGCAGATAAATAAATGGCTAAATATCAAATCCAAGAATGTGGGAAGATCAAGTCGATATCGTAGTCGTTTTAAATCATAAAGATTATCTTCTGGAAGTATTTTAATGGTGCATTTACTTTACAGAAACTATGCATCCTTTTTTCAAGAAGACTTTATAATTCTCAGATTTCTTTGGTACTCTTTGGTACTGTCGTATTAAGAGTATATATGAAAATCTGCTTATTTTTAATGTAAAAGCCCCAAATGATCTGTTGTTGTAGCAATAGACAGATGTTGGCAGCAATTAAATATCACCATCACTGAAACACACCTAACAATACACCCAGATAAAATATACAATAAAAGGCAAGTGCCTTTTATTGTATACATACAGCTGAAATGTAAAGATTACATCTAACAGCTAACTAGCTAACACATACCGTTACAAACTGTTTCAAACACAACTCCAGTCTGTTGGCTACTAGCCAGAAATGTTGTGTTTTAAGTTGTGTCAGTTAAATTTAGCATATAAAACAGCCTCTACTACTCTACTGATGTGTGGAAGGTGATGCAGCTTCTCTGGTCTCTTTGGTCCTTTTAGTGCAGCAGTTTGATCCAGATCAGGACAACAGTGGTCGCTTCCCATAGACAGCTGTTGTAGTTTCAGGTAAACTGGACCCAGGTAAGATGGCGGACGATTATCCCACGCTTAATGACGTAATGTCCTCTCTACTGTTTTATCTCTATGGTCTGGACATTAAGGTGTAAAGTCTGTCTCACTGTGAGAACTGAGCAGATGAGTCTGTTAGCAAACTGTCAGAACTCAACTGGAAGCTAACGTTAGCGACGAGGCTAACGTAGCTTCATCACAGACTGGACTTCTCTCTCTAGCTCTTCTAGTCAACATTAGCATGTTAGCAATCCATGGCAGCAAGGAGACAGAGAAGCTGCTTTGGTTCTTGCTGTAAAACCTCTCAGCTCAGTGACTTGCTGTCAGTCGCTTTATACAGAAGCTAGTCCAACGGGTCACAGCAAGATGGCCGCCGCTCCAACCATTCAGGAGCGTTGATTTGAACGGGAATGACCGTTCTGTCTGTTCAAGTTCTGTGGGCTTCATCTGTTTTTGTCGATCAAGTCTCCATCTGATGCGTCCTCGCTTGGCAAATAAACTTCCAGGATCTTTATCCGTCCTCTGTCCATGTTGTTCTTTTGTTTTGGAATCGTGCTTCATCAGATAATAACGTCAGATAATAACGTCAAGCGCATCATGAAGGACAGAAGAACCCAAACTGAGACAAAGCTCAGGTGAAAGCTGTGATTCCTTACTGATTTCCAGAGGTGGGGACTCGAGTCACATGACTTGGACTTGTGACCGGGCCGTGGGGACGGCTCAACTAGATCTTAGCTGTAGGCCAGATATGTTGACTACGCCACCTTGGGACTTTCACCCAAAGGACTAGCTGGTTGAACTTGTAACCAACAAAAGAGGGTTTCCACATACACAGGTTAAATCTGCAGAATTGAGACAGAGACGTGAGTTTCACAATAAAACGTAGAATTTATTTTCATCTATCCATCACAATTAAAAGTAGCAACACATAAGTTAATATCCCAGTTCTCTTAAAACAGTTAAGCGTAAAATAACGTTCACAGTTACCAAACAATTTACAATTCAATTGAGCTAATGGAGGGCTGCAGGCCGACTGCAGTGGGGGGGGGGGGGGGATTTCACTGGCATTACTAATGGGCACTCTGGCTAACACCACTCGTGTTGGAAACACCACACATACACTGCAAAGGAAAAAGAAGTGATCAATTAATACTATCACTACAGGAAAGCATGCAATAAGGAGCCGCTATACTGCGCACCGCCCCAGAGGAGAGGAGCCAACAATTACAACTGTTACGGTTACTGAATCAGAGCCGCGGGATCACTCCAAAATGTTGGTGATCGCCACGCTTTACAGAGGTGGATATACACTAAGACAATTGATAAAAACAAAATCAAAATAGAACAAGGCATTAGTAACTCTACAGGCCCTGACACACCAGGTCGGGCCGTCGGTAAGCGTCTGTGTCCCTAGTTTTTGCGGTGTGTCCCGCACCGTCGGCACTAGTCGGACCCCCTGTCGGCGGCTTTTCGGGCCGATTGAGCGTGTTGAATCGGCGGCGGAGCCCGTCGGTGAGAGAGATCACTCTGATCGGCACGAGAAGAGAAGCGGAAGTGACGAAAGCAAAAGCAAACAACAAAGTCAAGAGGGCACACACAGAAGGCTCTTCTCCATTCTTTGACGTCGGTTTGGAGTGTCAGGGCCTTACCGGTTACAGACTCAAGTCACAGTTTTAACTGCTTGAGACTTGACTTGACTTGGGTTCTGGTGACTTGGAACTTGACTTTGATGACTTGAAAAGGTTTCTAAAGTCTTGACTTGAGATCTTGTGTTTGTGTAAATGACTTAGATTGAAAGTGATGAGATTTGTTCCAGCAGACGACTGAATTGAGACCTGGCATTAATGACATGGACTTGACTTGGAGTTGACTTTGTGTTTTACATTTAGACTTGGGACTTGACTTGAGACTGACTTGGGACTCGAGCGGTTTCACCTGTCAGACAGGAGACGAGCTGAAGAGAGTTTTCACTCGTGGGGTCTCTCATGACAGTTTGTGTGTTGAAACAATCTCAGCGACCTGACGTGTCTTTGTTGAATTGATGTTTTTGACGTACCCACTTTCCCTCAACCTGCCTTGTCTACTTCTACTACAGTTAGTGATTTCCTACATTTCCCAGAATGCCTTTCAACAACCCCCAGAGAAGGGGCGTTAACTTGCTGCGATCAGCTGAGGGTTTCACATGTAGGTGGAGAGAGAGACAGCAGAGTGAGAGTTACAGTCTAGAAAGAGTCTCCCCTTGACTCCAAACCCCCAACCTGTCTCTCTGCTGCATTGCATTCTGGTCTCTCTCCTGCTCCTGTGGTGGAGAAACTGGTCTCTCTCCTCTTCTACGATGGATTTCTCCCTGTATGATTGTTGAACGTCTCTCGGTGCAAAATGGCGGCTCTAGAAAGAAGCCCTCGCTCTTTGATTCTGAGGGACTGACACCAAAACCTGACGTTTACCGCTGATGTTTTACATCCTGAAACATTTTCTCATATCAAACTCCACTGGAGCTGCTGGAAATATCTGGAGGTGTCAACAGAGTTAAAGACTTATAGGGGAATTCTCCTTTAACCTCATGTGGAATCACATATTTCCTGTCTAAAACCATTAGTGCCCACACACACACACACACACACTCGCTTTATTGTTTCGTGAGTGTGGAAAGGTTAACTGTTAAAGATCTGTCAAAGGTTATGTATGTAATTGTCATCAAGATATGGTGATATGTAAAAATGGTGTGTGTGTGTGTGTGTGTGTGTGTGTGTGTGTACCATCAGACCTGCAATAGTCAGATGAGAACTGAGAAATACGCACACACACACACACATTTCCCATCAGATAAATCTCAATTTACGTAACATTTAGTTTTGTGTTTGTGGTTAATAAGTAGGACAGGAAGTCAGGGCTGGATAAACACACACACACACTCTCTCACACACACACACACTCTCTCACACACACACACACACACACACACACACACACACAATCGTCTTACGTCACCCATATCACATTTACACCTCACACACACCACAATTAAATTTAATGTTCTCCTCACCTGCAGCTGTGTGTGTGTGTGTGTGTGAGAGTGTGTGTGTGTGTGTGATATCAGTTTAGCAGGAGTGAAACTGAATATTCCCCCTTTCCTCTCACTCTTTTATCCGGTAATAGAGGCAGAAGAGAGGAGGAAATGAGAGAAACGGAGAGAGAGAGAGAGAAAAAAGGGAGGAAGGAAAGGAGAGAAGGAATGGAGGAAGGAAATAAGGGAGACAAGTGAAAAAGAGAACAAATGAGAAAATGGAAACAGAGAAGAGGAAAAGTACTACAAGAGGAAACGAGAGAAACAGAGAGAGAGAGTGAAAGATAAAAGTGGAGGAAGAGAGAAAGAGGTGGAAGAACTGAGAAAGAAAGAAAAAGGGAGATAAGAGAAGTAGAGGGCAAAATAAGAGAAAGGAGTGAGAGAACAAACAATACAATTAAAGGAGGAGAGGAAGAGTACAACAAGAAATGAGAGAGAGAGAGAGAGAGAGAGAGATGAATGAGAGAGGGAGGAAGAAAGAAAAAGGGGAGATTAAGAGAGAGAGAGAGAGGTAGATGGAGGTAAGGTTAACAATAGGTAAGCTGATCTGTCAATGCAGTGATTGTCTGTAGTGTGTGTGTGTGTGTGTGTGTGTGTGTGTGTGTGTGTGTGTGTGTGTGGAATCAGCAGATTACCAGCATTACAAGCAGGGGTCACACACACACACACACACACACACTGACTGCGTGTGTGTGTGTGTGTGTGTGTGTGTGTGTACTGTACTTTCCTTCCCTCTGCCTCTGTCTTTTTCTCTGTTTTCTGTCTCTTTCTGTTTGTTTCTGTTATTCTGATTATTATTATTATTGTTGTTGTTGTTGTTATTGTTTTCATTACAGTACTACCTTATGCCACACATTAACAGTATACATCATAGGAAGCTAAAGGGTCTTCTAGGGATATTTAAAAAAAAACAAAAAACAGAAATCAATACGTTTCTGAAAATATGATTGATTTTTGTTTATATTGGTATTTGTTTTCCTTATGATGATCACTGCCTGAGCCTCTTTATTCAGCCTGCTGCCTGTATGTTCAATACAGTTCAGTTCTGTTCTATTTGGGCGTTCATGTGCCATCAGATATATATATATTAAAAAAAAAAATCCTACTTGGAAATTTCACATGAAGGCCTCCAAAATCGGTCAGAAACTGATGTTATGATGCAATGATAACCTTTAACCTTTTTCCCGAATTTCCCCAAGGGGATCAATAAAGTGCTATCTTATCTTATCTGATCTTATCTTATCTTATCTTATCTTAAGGCAACAGTAAGAAAACACATAGATTCTCCTTCATTGCCTAACCTAACATCGTCAAACTAGCTTGAAAATAGAATGTGAAAGCAAGGAAGTCCCAGATGTCGGACTTTCCCATCAGCGCATGAACGCACCACGTATGTACTGCAGGTATTCTGCCCAGACATAATAAAACGTCAGCTGCTGCTGGTTTGTTTCGTCCAGATTTCAACAGGTTTCATGTCTTTTGGAGCCTTTATGTAGAAAATATCACTTTTTTTTCTGTCATTGTGACTGTATTTTAAATGTATAAATTATTTTACTTTGCTCTTTTATGTGTCTTTGACTGTATTCAGACTTTATATGTTGTTTTTTTCTGTTTTTCTTCATGTTGCGTTCTTCCTGTGAAACACACTGTTCATCTCAGTGGGACTGACCTGGTTAAACAAAGGATAAATCAGAAATACATTTTTATTTCTCTGTGTTTTGTGTGTTTGTCTTGATGCTGTTTAATTGGTTTTATTGGTCAGATAAAGATAAATATAATTGCGACTGTAACAAGTTGAATACATGTTAACTAACATTCATCCTATTAGTCTCTCTCCCTCTCTCTCTCTCTCTCTCTCTGTATCGATGGCTGCAGGTGAGGGGCGCGGCGCGGGTATCGATGTGTGTGTGTGTGTGTGTGTGTGGAGGAGGGGAGGGGGCGCGTGGCCGGGCGGAGTCAAACAGCACGCGCACACACCATCTCCCCCCCTCCCCCCCTCTCTCACACATACACATATTACACTATTAATGTTTGTGGGCGGAGGGTGCGCGCGTGGTAGTGGATATAAACCGGAGAGTCTCGAGACAGCACCTGTCAGTCCAGCAGCCCGCGAGCAGCATCCTCCGGTTCCTGCTGAGGCGCGCGAGCAGAGGCGCTGTGGGAATAACTGACTGCGCGAGAGAGAGAACCAGAAACTAAAACATTGGGAATTTTCCTATTCCACCAGACTCTACTGGAGCTAAAGATTTGGATTTATTTTCAGCATTTTCTTCCTTTTTAAGTGTTTTTTTTTCTTTAAACAAGAATATTTTCTGCGTGGAAAAAAAAAGACAACTCTACAAAAAAAGGTAAACATTTTGAGACTTTTCTAATGTTTCTTTACCGTTTTACATTCTTATATAAAGAGATATTAACTATAATATGTTATAATAAAAAAGAAACTTCACTTCAGTCACTTTATTAACTGCAGGTTTCTATTTCCCTCCAGTCATGAGCTCGCCGCCGCTGCTGCTGCTGTGTCTCGTGCTCGTGTCGGTGTGTGCCGGCGGCGGGGAGGCGCGTGTCAGACTGAACTCCATCAGGACGGTGATCCTGCGGGACAGTCACGCGCTGCCGGTGAACAGGAGCACCGGGGACCCGAGCCTGGACTTGACGGTAACACCATGGGTCTATCTGCGTGTGTGTGTGTGTTTATGTGTGTGTCTATGATGTGTGTTTGTGTGTGTGTTTCTATGTTTGTATGTATGTTTCAATTTGTGTGTGTGTGTGTATCTATGTCTCTCTCACTGTGTGTGGATGGCTACAATGTGTGTGTGTGTGTGTGTGTTTCTATGTTTGTGTGCCTTACTGTGTGTGTGTGTGTGTATGTTTCTATCTCTCTGTGTGTGTGGGTTGCGATGTGTGTATGTTTTTTTAATCTCTCTCTCTCTCTCTCTGTAGCTCTACCAGTGCATCAGTGACCTGGAGTGCAGTGAGGGGAGTTACTGCCACGCCCCCTCCAGAGGCCACGCCCACTCCCGCTGCCGGACCTGCCGCAGGAAGAAGAGGCGTTGCCACAGAGACGGCATGTGTTGCCCCGGCAACCGCTGCAGCAACAGTAAGACTATACACATACCAGTCTACATATAGAGAGAGCTTTAAGGTGATGTAGCCCCCCTCTGGCGGCCATCTTGGAGGTCTGACAGCTGACTGTGTTTCTGTCGTCTCAACAGAACTGAACAGTTTGTTTCTGACTGAACTGATCATTTCATCACTGATCCATCTGACTGATTTAGTGTTTAATGTCAGCTTGTTAGCTAGCTAACCATAGTATCTGGTCAGCTAACATCACTGTCTTGTTGTTAACACATCTGATTAGCACACTAGCTAACGTAGCTAGCAGCAGCTAGCGTTAGCATGTTCACATTAACATCAGTGTGTTTGCCGGCTAGTTAGCTAGCTAACAGTTTGTTCAGGTTAACTGAGCTGACTCTTCTCAAGCTACAACTCAGAGTGTTTTGGAGTAGAGACTAGGGCTAAAGACAAGACAGTTTACTGTGTCACAGTAACCAAATCCACCTTATCACACTATTCACTTTTACTGAGAACGTTACTGAATGGATCTACAGCCACACCACAACAAGCTGACTCAGCTGCTCTCTGCTTCTAGCTGCTTCATACAGATTTACACTTTATTAACTAACACACAGTTCTACAGATTTACACTTTATTAACTAACACACAGTTCTACAGATTTACACTTTATTAACTAACACACAGTTCTACAGATTTACACTTTATTAACTAACACACAGTTCTACATGTTCCTCCATCATGGAGACTCAGCTGGGAGCAGATTGATGACACACCTGTAAAGCCTGTTTTCATGTAGGCCTATTTATATTTAGACAATAGATTTTCATGTTTCAATTCTTAAGATTCTCTGCTTTCTCTTTTTCCTCCACCAATTCTTCTCTTTCTTATCTCATCCCCTACTTTTCATTACTATCTTCCCCTCTTTCCCCTCCATCCCTCCTCCTGTTTCTCTCTCTCTCTCCAGATATTTGTGTTCCAGACCTGAACAGTTTTCTGTCTCAGAGGATCCCAGACATGGATGGAGGGACGAGTCTGCCGTCCAAAAAGAAAGGATGGAGGAAGAGGGGGAGAACGACTGCCAAACTGCCCTCCGTCAAAGGTATGTAGCTCTTTAATACTCTTTCCTGAGCCAGTAAACACGATCATTAACGCTTTATTCACTTTTATTCACACTAAAACCAACTCCAGAAACTTAATTCTTGAAGTCTGTTCATTTTTGTCAAACGGAGAAACGTGACGCTCCACAGTCGCCTCGTTTCCTTGTTCGCTTGTTGCCAAAATGCTATATATCCATTTTGGGAAAATTGTGAAAAAAATGCATTACCTGAAGTAATGTGTCTCAATTAGTGAACCAAGGGCTGAAGTTCCCCTCTGTCTTTTAAAAAGAAGCATCACTGACAGACTCCATAATTACCACAATCTAATCCTCCCTGAATTTTTATTGGCTGTTACACTCCATTAGTACTCCATTATCACATTATGTAATCCTCCAATAGTATTTGTTTTCAAATATTAATTTGTTTTTCTTAGATTTTTTTACTTTCAGCTATTATTATTACAGTAATGTCTCCTTCCATTCATTTGTTTGTTAATTCGTACAGCTCCAAACAAACTGGCATATTTATTACTGATTGGCCCAGAGAGGGTCTGTATTATTCTTGGGGGATGACATAAGAGTAGGTGTTACTTTTTCAAACTGTGGTTATCTCATTTTGATATGAAACTGACTGTGTTTTATGTGTGTGTGTCCAGGTCAGGTCGGGGATCCCTGCCTGCGCTCGTCAGGCTGTTCGGAGGGTTTGTGCTGCGCCCGTCACTTCTGGGCCCGGATCTGTAAGCCGGTGCTGCAGGAGGGACAGGTTTGCACGCGACACCGCAGGAAGGGGAACCACGGCCTGGAGCTGTTCCAGCGCTGCCCCTGCGGGGACGGACTGAGCTGCCGCACGCTGCGGGAGCCCGACGCCCAGCCTTCATCCTCAGCGCCGCCATCGTCTTCGTCTTTGTCGTCGTCGTCGTCTTCGCTGCTGGCGGCGGCGGCAAAGTCGAAGTTTGCGCCGTCCTCTTCCTCGTCTCACCATTCCTCCCCTCACACGTCGCTCCTGTCGTCGCCTTCTTCGTCTTTGTCGTCGTCCTCGTCTTCCTCGTTGCCGGTGGCAAAGACGAGACTCCACGTGTGCCAGAGAAACTGAGGAAGGACGGACCGGTGGAAAGAGAGACTGACGGAGGGGATGAGAGAGGAAAGAGGAAACGTGGCTTTAAAGGAAGGAAGGAAGGAAGGAAGGTTGAAGCAGTGCACCTCCCTCTCTTTGCCGATGACCGACCCCAGGGGAAAGAGAGGCAGAGAAAGAAAGACAAAGAAGAGAGAGAGAGAGAAATGGAGGGAGGGGTTGATGACCAAACCTGTTTACACCTGTGGAAACTCCCGGTATCGCTCCTGAACTCTTGCGTCCAAACCGTCCCGATGCTAATTAGCTTCCTGTCAGGCTGCTTTCACACGGACCGACACGAATGGATTCGGGTGTGAAACTCTTTGTGGTTCAGATCTGGTTTCCTCCTGGCTGTCTAGACGGGCGGAAACCGCTTTGAAATCTGGTTTTACCTTGTTTACAACAAATCAGCAAAGCTTCAACGTTGAAATCTGATGCATTTAGACTGTAATAGCTTTTGTCAGGGTTACAGAGTCCTTTGCTATCGTTGCCTCAGGACCCACAGATCAATGATATGCCATTATTTTAAAAGGTCCATGTCCATAATATCTTATTTTTCTGTCATTTTCTTGATACCAGTGGCCTTCTTCTGCCTTGTTTCAAAATATTTACACTGGTTTCTAGAAAATGAGCTGAGCTGCATTAGAAACAAGTGGATTTATGTAACAGAAGATAAATAACTTTTATAGATTCAATATTTTGTCAAGATTTTGTCAAGAGACATTTTTCGTTGAGCATTATTATCATCTGGTGTGAAAGGATTGTTGCAGCAGTAAATAATAATCTGTCTATCCAATGTTGTAGATTTAAATTTAAGACATGGTTGAACTCTGAACTCCAGTCACTGATCACAACAAGGCAAACAAACCTCTATTATAAACAGAAAAAATACAATCATGTTTTCAGAATTGTGTAAATTTACGTCTTATTTTCTTGAAAAGACTTTATTACAGAAGCTCGAAATTGGAAAAAACTGGGAAAACTGAGTTTTGGTGGGTTTACCTTTAGAAAGCCAAGAGAAGAAACTAACATAGAAACTGATCTGGACCATGATGGGTGCTAATGGGTGTTAAAACGGGTGTGCAAATCCATCTTTAGTTTCATTGTAATTGAATGGACAGAGGTGATCTTAGCAACCAAGGTATGTTTTTGGGAAGCCAGGCGTTGTCTTTTAGCCAATGGGGATTGGCGGCTCTTTGACACTTTAAGGACTTTGTAAATACTCTGTCACCGCAAAACTCCCAGAACGACTATGATTGTACCGCTTATATCCCCCATGCCACTATTCCTTGTGCTATTAAACTAGAGTGGGCATGTGGAAACCTGGCTCGGACGTTATGCTGCGTTCAGGTTTAAAGTCGGAAGTCAGAAATTCACAGTTGGTAGCTCACAATTCCAATTTCGGTGCGTTTCAGTGCTTCAGCTCAGAAACCAGCGAGGAAACATGGACGATTTTCTTTGCCCAACGTGAAATCCTGTTCCCCGTGCAACAGCTAATGATAATGATATTTAGCAACGTTATCTAGCTAGCTAGCATAGAATGTTAGCAACTGTAAGTGCAACTTTACATTTCAAATTGTTTTGTTTTTTTGCCATTTACCACAGATATTTATAATAGATTTAAGGTCATGTGATGCTGAAAATGGAACTGAAGTGTATATTGCGGACTTGAAAAGCCATTCTGTTGCATTTTTGCTTGTAGCAAGTGTGAATTTCCGACTTTCCGACATCTCTGGAACGTAGCATTAGAGGAAAAGGGTGGTGGGCGAGAGCAGGTTTGTTAATGGAGTTATCAACTGGGCTTCAATAGAAACTCATTCAACATTCAAATCAATTCAAATCCCCAAACTGTAAAATGCTTCCTCATTCACACAAAAGTACAACTTCCCTATTAGGCCTGAGGTTTGTCTAGAAATCCATTTAGATTGCACTATTGTTATTGTGAAGAGTTATTTTTCTATAAGTTGTTGTATATTTTGGATAAACTATTGGGAATGATTTGTCTGTGTCATGTCACCTCTGCCAATTCTAATCTGCTTTGTTTTCAACAATGTAAGACGGCTTGTCAATCAATCATCAATCTGTGTTTTCACTATTAAAAAGGAGTTGTCATTTTCAACATGTCTGTGTGTCTAGTTTGGGACGAAACACACATTTACGTACTTTTCAACACAAAATAGGTTAATAACATTTTGTCACGAAACTCCTGGAAGAGCAAGTCCAGTCCAGCTCTGTCCTACTGTTATTTACCAAGATGTATCATATAAATATTTACCATTTCACTGATTCCCCACTGAAAAACATATTAGAAACTCATGGCTCTCAAGAATCCAGAGGGATACATGTTCACATATTAATATATTTGGCCCATTATTGTTAGGTATCAGTGTCTAGCCCAGGTAGCTAGTAGCTAACTAACTAGTGAGCTAGCTAACTTCCCTGCTAAATTCAAACAGATGTTGTGGTTGTTGTTCCTGGGAGTGCTCGCTAATTTGATAACAGGTCTATGAAATGTAAAAATGAATGGATCTCAAGAATCTGGAGGATATAGGTTCACATTTTATATATTTGCCCCATTATCACTAGCTACCTGAGTCAAAGCCTAGGTAGCTAGCTAGTAGCTTACTAACTAGTAAGCTAGCTAACTTCCCTGCTAAATTCAAGCCGTCGTCGTTCCTGACATTACTAGTTAATTTGATAACAGTTCTGTCTATCTGAAGTCCTCACTTAGATGTTGAAGTAACATTAGTTTTACAGATATGCCAATCTTCTCGGTCGAGTTTCCCCACGCTGAGTGTTCAAAATGGCCGCTGTGTGAATAAGGTCAATTCTCAAGGGACTGCTATGCAAAAATAATGGAGATCATTGGTGATTTTAAATCCCATCTGAATCTGCCGTATCTGTAATTGGCAAAGTAAAAATTCTGGCACAAATTCCCTCCCGTATGTTGAGGCCCTGGTAATAATAATCCTGTGTGAATTGAACTCTTGGAAATTTAACCTGTAATTTGTTTTTGGCGCATGATTTCTTTTTCTTGTCATGTAAAATGGAGACAGTAGTGGAATCTAAAGAGATTTTTGCTTTGCTAAAACAATACATATATGTCTCTGTGTGTTTGTGTGTGTGTGTGTGTGTGTATTTCTTTATGTATGCTTACATTTCTATCAGTGAGTGTGTGTGTGTGTGTGTCCATATATGGTCCTGTTTTCCAAAACTTTCTGAGAATTGATTTTGATCTTCTGGCCTCTGAAGACTCACCAACAATGAGAATGTGTGTGTGTGTCTGTGTGTGTGTGTGTGTGTGTGTGTGTGAGATGCTTTCTCTTTTGTGGTTGATAGCTGTTGGGCATCGCTGTCCCTGGTTTGGGTATGGTTGTTATAAAGATAAGACACACATACACACGCGCACACACACACACACACACACGCTTAATTTTCTATGCTATCGTCACACTTGCATCCGTCTTCCCCAGTTTCCTTTGTTGCTGCATGGGTGGTGAATGTCAGTTTCTGGTGTGTGATCACACACACACGCACACACACACACACACCTGTCTGCATTATCACTCTGCGATCTGTGTTTCCCCTGCTTCCTTGATGTCAGCACACGTCAATGTTTTTCTTCACACACACATTTTCCTTGTTGCTCTTCTGTCAGCGGCCAGGTTTGCATGCAGATCAAAAATGCGATCGTAATGAGATTAAGGCCGCGAGGCGAGCGGGGCGAGCGGGGCGGGGCGAGGCGAGCGGGGCGGGGCGAGCGAGGCGGGGCGAGCGAGGCGAGCGGGGCGAGCGAGGCGGAGCCAGCGGCCGCTCTGCTGTCGGTCAGAGTGAGCGGGATCTCAGCAACATATGTGGAGTTTTCTCATTTGATTCGCATTAATAAACAGCAGTGTTTACACCTCAGTCGCCATTTCCAGAGACTGTGTAATATAGAGACGGTGCACTCTGTCGGTTTTGAATGGGAAAATCATACAGAAAATCCACCAATCAGACTTTCAGGTTTGTGCAGCTGCAGAACTTTGTTATTTACGACAACTGATGCAAGTTGGAGGCAACATCAGCAACATCTGTCAGCAACCGTTTTATTAAACATATGAAATAATTTAATAACGCGAGATTCTCAGATATATAACCGTCAGCTCCCTACTGTGGACTGCATGCATGACTTCTTGCACATCACTGGTTGTTTAACTCTGACACGTTGAAATCAGCTGAAATGTAAGAGTGCGTTGTTTTAAGTGTAGAATAGAATAGTATAGAATAGAAGTGTAGAAGGGAAGAAATCAACAAACAATTGGACCACATTTTGTTTATCTGCTGTACTGAGTCCCATAGATGAAGGGTTAACTGGTAACTAGTATAAGTACATACTGCAGGTTCATTAACTATCTAAATTAAATTAATGCTATATGAAGAGCGAGTCTCCCAATCAGGTTCTACATTAACTTCATTTTATTGCCCGTGAAGCACTTTGAGCTGCATCCTAAGCATGAAAAGCGCTATACAAATAAAGCTTATTATTATTACTATTATTATTATTATTAGAAGATTTTTCCACACTGCCTCATGTCTTAACATCTAACTAAAGACAAAAATGTTTTTTTTTCAGATTCGGGAACACATATCAACTATTAATAAGTTGCTTATTAACATGCAAATTAGTAGTGTATTGGTTCATTATTAGTCATTACAAACCACTTATTAGCGCCATATTCTGCACTATTGTATTCTACAAGTAAACACCATTAACTCTGGGTTTTCCCTCAACAGCCTCCTCATTAATGCTTATATCAGTCAGTAAGGAAGTTGTTGCACATGAATTGGGCTCTTTAGTCTGCTTTGCTCAGTTTGGGACTTATAAAGAGCTCGTATCACATATTATTGAGGGAAATTATTAACCTACTGAAGGGGAAACCCATCATTAATGGTTAATATGTGTTCCCTAATCTAAAGTGTTTCCAAATTCTTCACCTAGACCTCAACAGACTTCACTCCTCCTCTCTCTCTCTTCCCAAACTCTTTCCCTCACTTCCACCTCCTTAATGAAGTTTAATTTGTTTTCGGAAACACTTTACAATAAGGGTCACTAAGTTAAGGGTTAGTTAATGCTTATTAAGCCTTAATTAACAGTTAACTAATGTGTCTGGTAATCATTTACTAATAGTGTTCATGTTAACTAAGATATTAATTTATACATTATTTGATAGTCATCTTTATAAACTGTTAAATAATGTATAAATTAATACCTTAGTTAACATGAACACCATTAGTAAATGACACATTAGTTAACTGTTAATTAAGGGTTAGTTAATGCTTATTAAGCATTAGCTAACCCTTAGTGACCCTTATTGTAAAGTGTTACCTTGTTTTCTTGCAATAAACTCTCAGATTCCCCCACAATTCTCTCTGGAAATTCGAAATAAGTTCTTCAGTCGTGTAAACATGAAACTTATGTTGACACACTGTTGCCAGGCAACTGATGACTCTCCGATTTCCAGTCTGGTTAGAAAGAGATGTATATGTGGGTGTGTGTGTGTGTGTGTGTGTGTGTGTGTGAGTGTGTGAGTGTGTGCAATAAAAGAGTGGAGATCATCGCATACTGACATCACACAAAGACATCCAGATGCGAGATTGATGATAACGTGTGTGTGTGTGTGTGTGTGTGTGTGTGTGTGTGTGTGTGCTTCTAGTCTGTTAATAATAATAAATGCCTCAGATTATCTTATCGTTCTGGTTTATAATTCGGTCAGAAGAAACGGCGTGCAGATGATGTTTTCCTTCACAAAGGTCAGAGCGGCAGCAGCCTGAGGCGACGCTCCGATTACATCTGCAGATTTTATTCAACCTTTATTTATACAGGGAGCGCTGACGGAGCCCCGCCCGCCGGGTAAACACGTCACCCATTAGAGGTTGAACTCATCATGGCAGAGGGGCCACCTGTCGAAAAGGTAGAACTGTCCTTTAGAGCTGCAGTAATCCAGATTTAATGTAGTTTACCCACAGGGAGAAATGACAGTAGAATTAAATTAAATGTAGTTTCTAATGAAGAAAAACACCAGATTTAAATTCACTATGTTGATGTGGGCTAGACTGTTTTCCGCATTTCCTACAGTTTTATATCATTCCTTTGAGTCTATGAAACACACTGGTGACTTTTTGTATCAATTGAAAATCATTTAAAAATATTTTTAGTAATTTATTTTCCCCCTCCAAAGATCTCCAGGTCGTTTTGTTGCTGTTTCTAGCAGCCATAAAGAGCCGCTGCTCTGATTGGCTGCTAGAGGCAACTAGAGGCTCCACCCACTCCCCCTGCCTGCCCAAATGTAAGATGATTGGTCGACTCCAGTTTAGCTGTCGACATCAGAAACCAACTGTGTTCTGATTGGCCCGTTTCAGACAAGCCTTTTCTTCTAAATGTACAAATTTCTGTTTTTTTTACTGAACATTCAAGAGTGTAAAACCCATGAAAAACATCAGTCATCCAATTCTACAGATAACCCCCCCCCCCCCCCCCCCCCCCCCACACACACACACACACACACACACACACTTCCCCTTTAAAGTGTCCCTTTAACTCTTATCAGTGTAATATGAAACCAGGTGCAGGAAGTCAAACTGAAGGGATGTTAGTCAGTTTTACAACATAATAAAACTATAGAGGGAGAGACAGATGGGTAGGACTGGTTATTATTTAACCAGACCCCCCCCACACACACACACACACACACATATGGAAACACACACTTACACGCAGAAATCTATATATACAGGTACGTGCTTCCGTAGTTGGTTAGCAGCTAAGTTGTGTGATATACAGAACATTTATGTTGTACACATACACACTTATTCTCTCTCTCTCTCTCTCACACACACACACACACACACACACACATCTCATATCGATTGGTCCAATAACTGTGTCTCTATCTCACCTGAGCAGGTAAGCCTCGTCTCGTAAATTTCTTTCTTATTTTTAAGTGTGAGACTGCAGTTAAGGCAGAGTGTCAGTTAGTAGATCAAGTCAATTACAATTTGTACATTTTGTTACAGTAACTCGCCCATAAAGAGAGAAATGTGAGTTTCGACTGAAAAGCGAGATCTCTATTGTTTCTATAAACTGACCCGGACTCTGATAAAAGTTCACTGATAAGACTTGCAATTACAATTACGATTTCCCAGACATTTGGCAGACGCTTTTATCCAAAGCGACGTACACATGAGGTTCGTTTAAAGCTGCTTACAAAATAGTTCTGATTTTTAGGAGAGAATCATCTGTGGTTCTGAATTATTGACTGTAACTGAAGTGTTCATGTGGAAGTGCCCTTGAGCAAAGCACTGGACCCGTACCTGCTCAGTCACACACTGTTCAAAACTGTTCAAAAATGTTCAAAACTGTTGAAAAATGTTCAAAACTGTTCAAAATTGTTAAAAATGTTAAAAAATGTTCAGAAATGTTCAAAACTGTTCAAAAATGTTCAAAAATGTTCAAAACTGTTCAAAAATGTTCAAAACTGTTCAAAACTGTTCAAAAATGTAAAAACTGTTCAAAACTGTTCAAAAATGTAAAAACTGTTCAAAACTGTTCAAAACTGTTCAAAAATGTTCAAAACTGTTCAAAACTGTTGTTCAAAAATGATTTCAATGATGATCAACTTGATTTCGCCTTCTGTACAGTTTGATTGGCTCTCACAGACTCCGCCTCCGCAATGACGCCCACGGAGATGGATCTCAGCACCAAAGACAGGCGGGGTTACCGTGGCAACAACCCCTTCAGCGCTCTCAGCAGCAGCTGGGGTCGTCTCCACGGTGACGAGCGGGCAGCGCTGGCCCTGAACGTGCTGTTGCTAGGCGACAGGCAGAGCGGGAGGAGCTCTGTGGGGAACGCTCTGATTGGTCAGTAATTCTAGACAAGACTTTTTCAAATCATATCTGTTCTTTATTCAGTAATATATCAAACTTATGAAAGGAAGTAAAAGTTGTATCACTGTAAAAAATGAACTAACTATAAATCTTTGCATCTCAGCTGTGATTTTTCACACAACTCACATTTATTTTTTTTAGCAAAGACAATAAAGTGTTAATAAATGGTTAACTAACATAATCAGAACCCATTATTATCTATCAGTTATGATGTAATATATAAATGATAATCTGTTCAAATGCATCAAATAACATTCTAACATTTAGTAATCCTTAGTAAACTGAGAAAAGACAAAAGTAATTGTTAATTATTTGATATTGAACAATTAATTAATACTTAACTAACGTTGAATAATGATAAATTAACCTTTATTAATGATGGTTGTTATAAAATGTAAACGAGCCTAACGCTGTTCAACAGGCGGACAGGAATTCCAGACAGGCGGCTGCGTTTCTGGCGTTTCCGTGACGACAGAGTGCCGGCTGCTCAGCGGAACGTTCCGGAGCTTCTTCAGGAGGAAGGGGGCGGAGTCTGACCTGACGCTCAGAGTGGTGGACACGCCCCCTCTGCCCCGCCCCCCGGCGCTCGGGCAGAGTGTGCGTGAGCTTTGCCCTGAGGGCGTGCACGTGCTCGCGCTCGTGGTGAGAGCCGACCTGCCGTACCGCAACACACACCTGGAGGAGTGTGCACAGGTACACACACACACACACACACACACCTAGCATACACTGACTGTATGTACGATATTGAGTGTGTGTGCGTGTGTGTGTGTCCAGACTCTCTTCGGTCCAGAATGGCGTCATCACTCCTTACTCGTCCTCACACACGCCGACCACCTGAGGGAGGCGGGGCTTCAGCCGTCGCTCTACCTAACCCAGGCCACCGATTCGCTGAGAGCTCTGGCCGACACGGTGGGAGGCGGGGTCTCCTTCCTGGACAACAGCTCTGATTGGCCGGTGATCAGAGGCAGAGCGCTGAGAGACGGACTGCTGCGCCTGTCGGCCGCGAACCGTCACTCCGCTCTGACCGTCCAGACGGGACGCCGGACGGGACAGGAGGTCTCACTCTGACGCTTTTTTCCAGGAACCGTACACAAACCAGAGTCTGATCTCATGCTGCGTTCAGGTCACATCGGAAGAAGTGGAAGAACAGGATGACGTCTGGAAATAAGTGTTTTGTGTCCTTTAACATGTTTGATTATTTTTTTTACCCATAATACATTAAATCAATCAACTTGGAAGCGTTCATGCTTCACAAGTTATTGGAAATGTCCAAAATCATTTTTATTTATTAATTTATAATCAACCATAAACAAACTACAGCAGACTTGACTTGCCTTTCATAAGTAGAATTGATTGTATTACTATGAATATAAGTGATTATATGATCTTTGACTGATTTTTATTACCTTGCACTTCTGATATTGATGGATTCTCTGCCATGTTTGCTGTCTGTTGTGATGCCTAGTGAGAAAACACATCTACAAAAAAGTCCTACTAGTAATCACCACTAGGAGGCAGACGTGAACGTGTTTTTCCCCGTTGGCAGCTTGTATTTACGATAAATCCGACATGATGTGAATGCAGCGTCGGTGTATTGGTGTTAAAGGGACTCAGCTTTTGTCAGCTGTTAATCAATATTCGTGACAATCTTATAATGAAACACAGATCATGATCCTGATGCTGCACTGCATAATGTTTGTTTTCTGGATTTGTTAGTGGAAATCCCGGCTTTGTATCGCCAACTAGTTTTTGAAATGAATGGGAATTTATTTGAATGATGATGATGAGATTTTTAAACATCATACACCGCTTCTCCGGATTTTTTTAAAATTGCTTAGCAGGTGGAGAAAGGCTAAAAACTGAGGGTGTACTATCCCTTTAATAGAAAAACAGTGAGATATGACACTACTAAACAACAGTACACAACTATAAATCAACAAACCTGGGTATTATAATCGAATGTTTACACCAATGCAGCAGAAAACAGCTTCAAACACCCTGACAGTGTGAATCATTTCCATGCTCTTCGTGTTTCTGGAACGCAACCCTTCACTCGTTCATGATAAAACAATAAAAGACACAAAAAAGGCAATTGTCAGCGGTTGAAAAAGAGGTTTTTATTTCCTTCCCCGGTGTTGGAGTCTATCTGATGGTGCAGCAGGTGAGGGAGGGGGCCCGGCACAGCCCCTTGCCCCGCACCTCGAACCCGCTGCCTTTGTAGTTGGCGACGCCCCTGCAGTCGACCTGCAGGTCGGGCTGCAGCAGCTCCCACACCCGCTGCTTCGACTGCAGCTCCTTATCCGGCTCACCTGCACACACACACACACACACACACACACACACACACACACACACACACACACACAGAGAGGTGAGGGGAAGAAGTGAGGAATTTAGTTCATGATCACCAGGAAAGAAACAAACTGTTTTGTCCACATTTTCTGGAAAAAGGCTTTATACTTTTGTTTAATGTCGTTTAAACTGGTTTATATATTTTGTAATAATAATTTAATAAATCTAATAACCAGGATAGTTGAGGAAGGTGACTCTGTCTCCGGGGGCGGAGCCAGTGGGCGGGCAAGCAGCTCTATTTGGTCGTCGGGGGCGGAGCAGCAGAGGAGGCGGCCCTGGGAGACCACGCCCCTCACCTTACAGGGTCTGACGTTGCATAGCAACACGGCTAGACTGTCCCGGAGCTGGGGAGAGAGAGAGAGAGAGAGAGAGAGACGGGGAGAGAGAGAGACAGAGAGAGAGAGAGAGAGAAAGAGAGAGAGAGAGAGAGAGACAGAGAGAGAGAGAGAGAGAGAGAAAGATACATAAAGTTATGAATATGTCTTCAACATATAAAGTAATGAAAGAAAGAGAAATGAGGGAGGAAAGACGGAAGGAAGGAAGGAAGGAAAGGAAGGATTCACAGAAGAAGATATGGAAGGAGCAAAAGAGAGTAGGAAGCAAGGATGTGAAAGAAGGGAGGAAGGTTAGAAGGAAGGAGAGAAGGAAGAAGGGAAGAGACAGAAGGAGGACGGAGGGAAGGAAAGGAGGAAGGAAGGAGAGAGGAAGAAATGAAGGAGGGAAGAAGGGCGAGTTGGAGTAAATGAAGGAAGGAAGAGATGGAAGGAGGAAGAAGAGAGAGAGATTTAATAGACATATACATTTTTTTATTATGTTTTAATGTCATTTATTATTTTTATGTATACATTTTATGTAAAGCGACAGAAAAGACAAAAAGATTTTCTAAAGATGGATCCTATTTAGCTGATTAATGCATCAGCTAGATTATTTTCAAGAGATGTTTCTGTTTGTGTGTTTCTGATCATCTGAGGTTTACTTCCTGCTTCAGCGTTGTCATGGAGACGCGCCCGTGAGAGTGTTGCTGACGAGGCGCTGGTGATTCAATCAGCCTTATTTGGGCGGAGACCAAGTGGACTGAGGAGAGGGGGGGGGGGGGAGGTTGTAAGTTGTGTGTTTGATTGTTTAGGGGTTAAATGTATAGTTTGGGTAAAATGTAAATGTTTATATGGTGTTTTGGAAAAGATTGTGTAAAGATAAAATGATAAGTACTTAACATATGTATATATTTTTTGCAGCTTTTCTTAAAATAAATATCACCCCTATTGTATTTGCAGTGGTTAGACTCAGGGCATTTATATACTGGGGGGGGGTATGCAGTTGTCGGGATGGCTGGTTGTGGGTAGAGGGGAACCCTTGTCCGCTGTATTGCTGGTTTGTTTTGTAAACATGTAAACAACGCAGTAAACGACAGAGTTTTGATGAACTCGACCTCTGAGTGGATGCCGTGCTCCTTCCTCCTCGTTGTACATCTCAGTAGCCGCTGCTATCCTGCAGCATGTGAGGGGAACTCCACCGCCGAAACCTTACAAATAACATTTCGAACGCACAAAATGCGATATGTAAATAAAGTCTTGATTGATTGGTTGAGAGAGAGGTAATGGCGGAATGAGCTCCTCCCTTCTGTCAGAACGGCTGAATTATTACGAGATTGATATATCCATAGAGAGCCTAAGCCCCGCCCCTCCCGGTGGACCACCATGGGACCTTATTTCGGAAAAAAAATATGTACGGTAGTCGACGGCGAGAGACAAATAATTGTTTGATCCCGTTTGAATTGTGCCATGAATTACACATATGATGTTTTGTCAAGAAAGTCAAGAAAGTCGCAGTTTGTCGTAAAGCCGTTGAAGTATAAGACTGTGAAAATACGTAATTAGAAAGACTACACACCCAAAAGTGGCGTAAGTGACGTCATAACTTCCTCTCTCCACGAGCTACCCAGAGCTGAAGCTCAGTCCCTCTCAGAGAGCAGGAGTATTATACACAACCTGGAAGGTAGACAGGAAGAACGGATTTAAACTGGTTTAGGATAGTTTTAGTACAGTGGGGGCTAACGTTAACGATGCCTGTGTGTTTCCTGTTTCCTTCCATGTTGGTGTCGGTGACGTATATCGTGCGAGACGAGAGATGTAGTTCACTG